>NW_018020627.1:716088-961689 GCF_002006095.1 Pseudomyrmex gracilis
CATTTTTACATCACGCGTGTTATTATCTGCAAGTTTTATCTACCCCTCCCCTCGAATCGCCGTACGCGCTTAGCAACCGGGAGCGCGAGAACAACTGGGCTGTCTCTTCACGCGGACGCATGCGCTGACTCACAGATTTTTCTTAACAAACAACTTATGTGTCATCACGAATCTCACAAAATGGCAAGACTTGTGGCGCAACTCTTTATCTACTTGCCCACCACAATTACGCTCATTTTGGCGGATTTTTGTTAATTAACAATTCAGTTTTGCAAATTAATTATTGCAAATCTCGCAATAATAAATATTTAAATATAAAATAATAAAATACTGTTCAACTGGATACAACTTGCCTACAAGAAGTGATACGATCATTACCGAATATCTCGTGTATAAATTATTATATGAATAGTATTAAATATATTTTTGTTTAATGATTACGCACGAAGAAATGATCATGTTACACATTCAAACATGATTGTATAATTATAAGATTGTATATCAATTAATTCTTTTCGTAATGTACAGAGTGATTTTACAATAACCACAGATGTTTTTTTGCGATGAAGATAGTATAGCAGATGAACATGTTTAAACGTTAAATACGAAATCTCTGACGCGTGGGGTCGAGACCCTGCAAGTGTAATTTGAGATTTAACAGAACACTCTATTTACGTTCGTCTGTTCTCCAGTTTCTTTTCATCTCAAGAAAAGTATCTCATTCCAGATTTGCTTAGTGGTACGTATTTCAAATTCACTCTGTACAATTTATTTTTGCACACTTCTGCTTTTTAGCTCTGTTTTCTCTCGCGCGGTCATAATTGTTTTCTTATTAAAGCGCGGTATATCTCATTTTACGTAACACAAATTAGAATTCCTTTTGAATAACTATATAATATCTTAACACTAGTAGGTGTGTGTAACGTGTAGATAGTGTAATTAAATTTATGCGTTATTAAATATCGAAATAACGGAGTGCGTTCGCTTTGAGTGCTAGACGCGTCTTTAAGCGTCCGGTCCGTCTTTCTTTTTGTTTTCCTTTTTTTTTTATTGCTTTTTAAATATCGGACAAAGACTGTGACGCCCAAAGCGCGCCTAAAGCGAACCATTAATATGCAATATTAATATTTAATATTAACACGCATACTTGTGTGGAGGCTTAAATGTACACAGACGACTAGTTTGACGGAAATACACTGTGCTTGAAAAATGAGACCATTTCGACCATTGTTCGATATATCATTATTAGAAAATATATATATATATATATACGCGTCGAAATGTTTATATATAATATATATGTCATATAATATTTAAAATAAATCTTTATAATTTTCTTCTTTATTAGAAAGAGGTCCTAATCCTTTTCGCAAAGGACTCGTAAGTGCGTTTTTTTATTCGAGAGCTGATAAAACGTGCGCTAATTCTTTGCTTATAGATATAGGATAAATGAATGATATTCGTTTTTTGTGCGTAAGTGAGAATTGCTTTGGGCCGCTGGCTGGTGGTGAAACACGCGCTTTTGAAGCAGTTTTCACCGTTTTTTTTCCGAGAATCTTAAAGTTACGTTGTTTTTTTTTTTTCTTTTTAAATGTAGTGCGGAAAAATGAAAAATTCGATCAGTGTGCCTCTGTACATCTCCGTACGACATCCGAGATTCATCATCATTTCCGTGGCAGTATGTGTGTGGCAGATATCGGGAAAAAAATGCTTCATCAGCGGATGCGAAGAAAGAGAATCACGTATGTATGTATATCGTATTTTATACGCAGATTAAATATCAATATGTAATCAAAATAGATTTTTAACTTCGAAATTTTGCGGAAATTATTTCCACGGAGAAGTACTTGCGGAAGTGCAATTTAAATACACACAATGACCTAATTCATTGAGAGAGGGCATGTGCGCATCATATACAGAGTATTGAATTGAATATCATAAAACATAAATGTCATATAAATGTGTGAAAGGATGAAAACACATAAAAAAAAAAAAAACAACAAAAAAAACAAACAAATTGCAAAGTCTTTTACAGTTTTTTTTTTAGACGTGACGAACCGAGATTCTCGTCACCCGAGAGCTGTGTAGCGTCTTATCGTTCACAGAAAATCAATATACAAGAACTCTAACAACGGCACTGCCCTTGGACACACAGCTTGACCTTTGTGTTTTGCCCGACGGGCCATTACTCGAATTACTCAACTTTTTCTTCTCGCTTGACGTCTCAATATCGTTACTTTTATCAGATTCGAAAATTTATGATAAAATATTCGGCTTAAATTTTTTGCTTTCACGTAACTTTGCTCACACGTGTGATTCTACTTGTGACATTCAGTTTAGAAACATTCTATATTTACATAACAATGCGCACGAAATTTCGGTATTAAAAATCGACGACCAAAATGAGACAAAGAAATTTTTAAAATTAACGCGGTATAAATACGCGAGATACTTATAGCTACATTAAATATATATGTATATATCACACATGCAAGTGTATTAAAGAAAATAGTATCAGAGTATTTCTATTAAAATAAAATTATCTCCTATCTAGTAAATCGCGAAGAAACTGTATATATTGATGCGACGTATCTTGATAACGAACGATCAAGATTTGTACGAGTTTACACACGCGAACAACAGAGACATACAAGAATAAGCATCGCGTAATAACGAGAGAATCTCAGTATTACGTTCAGTCTAGCGACTTCGATCTGTCTAATTTGTGTTTACTTTCAAGATCAAAGTTTGTACTCCGATTCATTGTGACGTTTTCGTACAACGGAGACGATCGCGCGTTCTCAAAAATAAAGGATTCTAATATCACATTATTGGATGGATTTGATTGAGAGGGACTTGTAACGGCGTCAGCGCGTTCCGAAGTGCTCACGACGGGAGGCGCGTT
Organism: Pseudomyrmex gracilis; assembly: GCF_002006095.1. NCBI lineage: Eukaryota > Metazoa > Arthropoda > Insecta > Hymenoptera > Formicidae > Pseudomyrmex > Pseudomyrmex gracilis. Next base: position 718,994 of record NW_018020627.1, read on the forward strand.
CTCGGAAGTTGATTTAGACGTGAAGTCAAAAACATTCAGATGAGAACTCGGCAGATCCTTCGGGGAATCTCTCGGGAAGCTGTTGCTCTGGTAAATTCCACCGCCGTTGTGTTTGCGCGGTAATCGCAGAGAACCACGATGATTCGTGCGTTCCCTCGTCGAGATGTTGTCCTGCGTCGCGAAAAACATACACTTTGCTTCGTTCTCGCTTTCGCTTTCTTCGGATTTGGACGAGGAAGCGCGCGTCTCCCCAATTGCCGCGCATCTTTGCGGAGGCGATCGTTGTTCGATCTTGCTGTGAACCTTCAACGCTGTGTGACTATTATTCACATGCCACGGACTGTACTCCCTGCCGGGGCCGTTCAGCGTTGTCTCTCTGTTCGGAACCTCGTAGGTTTCCGCGTCTGACATGTCGGACAATCTCTCCAGCAGTCGTTGCGGCCTGTTCTGCAGAGAATGACTAAAATTAACTCCACCGGAAGCGAGCGATTCCTCGGGATACTCTAATGGAATACACATGTTCTGACTAGTCGCGCCGGCTCCCGTACAATATTGTGAATAATGCGCGAACGGAACACTCTGGTGAAGAGCATCGTGCTGATGACAACTCGCGATATCGCTTGAACATTGATTTGAGCTATCGTTAACTAATCTCGCGGGCGAGTCGCACGAATAAAATAAACATTGCGACACGCTCGGATTCGTTATTACATTCGGCGACTGTAAATTCAACCGCGCGGCAGTAGACTCCGGCGATGCCGGAGTAGACATCTTGCCGCGTGTCTGAGCCATCACAGACTCGTAACTAGGCGGTGGACCGTAGAGTTGATAGTAAGGACAATTTGTTGCGTCGTTCAACACAACGTTCATATTTTGATAATGTCCCGATGTGGTTGCATTGTTGTTGTACGGTGGTGCCGCTATATTTCTTTGAGGACCTAAAAATACAAATGAAAAAAAAAAAAAAAAANAAAAANAAAAATACAAATTTACAAATATCATAAGAGTATAATGTTATAAATTTCTCTTCTTTTTCTCTTTTTTACTTTTTCTAAAAAATACCTTTCATACGATGTAATAAGACGGTATTTCTCGCTGAATTATATGTGATACGAGCTCGCTGTGCTTGGTAAGGTGTGTTACGAATAGAAGTTTGAGATCTCGTAGTGGAAGATCGGGATGGAATAGTGGAAGCAGCGGCTCTGTATCTGCCTTGTAACCAATATCGATACCACCAGCCTCCGCCAGAACACAGAAGAAACATAAATATGACTAGAATCCTGTGAAAATTAATCATGTTCATTTTCTTTAGAGTTTCTTTTTATATTTTATAAAAAAAAAAAAAAACATTTGTTTTATTACTGGTAAGTGTTTACTTACCAGTAGTACCATAATTGATGGAAATATTGCCCTGGTGACACGCAACAGCCAAAAGTGCAACAATATTCAGTTCTTAAACATCTGCAAACATTTTTGAACGTCAACTTTCAATATACATAGTGACACACAGATAACAAATATTAGGTCTACCGGAAAGTTCTGTCCGTTTTTGGAGTAAAACAAAATACAAATTTTTCTTAATTTTTCAAAAATGGGATATACAAATTGCCCTCACGCTGGCAAGAAATCATTAATAATAATGGCAATTATATTATTTAATAAAGTTTATTGACGATAAGAAAAATTTTTATTTTGTTTTATTCCAAAAACGGACAGAACTCTTTCCGGTATATCTAATACTATTTTAAATTCATCTAAGTTTATTTTACATTATTAATCTAATTAATTAATGTAAACATATACTTGTCTTGATGACACGACTCTTCTGACTAAATAAAATAAAATTGTGTTAAATATACAATTTTCAAAAAACGCATAACTCACTCATAGTATTTTATTTCTCCAGGCATTTCTGAGGAACAATACTTTGCTTCTGCCTGAAAGAAATGTCATTCTTTATTGAAATGCAGTATCCCGACAAACTTCGTTTATCTTCGAGGTGCGAACCAAATAAAAAATAAAAACAACATAAACATCGCTCAATTCGTAAATAAATGTACGAACTGACTTACGTAAATGATGCATGTTGATGTAGTCACGAATATCGCAAGTCTCTTCTTATTATTTCGAGCCATTTTGCTAAAGGACATTCGTCTTCGTCGATCTCAACGATCAAGCAAGTTGAAATGTATGCGAAATTCTGGCATCATCACCATTTTCCATTGTCCATGATGTGTACACACGACATTGCACATAGCTTATTGATTTCAATTTCGGAGCTCAACAATGACGTCATATACCGCCAGTATCGCCCGAGAATAAAGAATTGTAAATAGATGTCACTTCTTCATTGTCGCTCACACAGCGGCGATGGCAGCGCGCGACACGTTCAGCGCGAAAAATTCTGTCGGTTGGCAACATTAGTTATTCGATGTGTGATCGTGTAAACGGTGATTTACTATCGGTAAAGTACTATTTAAAAGAAACTCGTACGTATTATCTCGCATTCATGAGAGTTTTAAATAAATAAAGCGTTTTTTATTTTAATTTTATTTTATATTTTTATTTTATTTCACCAAAGCAATTTATACACGAATAACAGAATATATTTCAAGGAGGAAAGAGAAAAACGCGCGATGTATTGTAAAAACAGAGTAATATACATGTAGAAATGTATATAACATGTAAATTTATTCAAACAGCCAAAGTGTAAATAATGTAAACAATTATATTAACGTGAAAAGTGTGTGTGTACAACTTTTCTTTTCTGAGTTTTGTCTTAACGTTTAATTAAATGCTTAAATGAGTAAACGCAACGTAGCACAGAATTCGTCTCGTAGAAGAAATTTTAGAGAATTCTGACAGAGTTTTAGATATCGCGTGTGTATCTCACCCGCAGAAAACGCAATAAATATTTCTTTGCTTTGTATCAGATCCATATATTAAGCCATGTAACATGTATATATATTGTATGTATATCTAAGATGTGTACAGCGAAAGTCTTTGAACTCTCTCTCTTTCTCTCTCGGGGAAAGAGAGAGAGGTAAAAAGAAGAATACAATACTTATGTGCTAAAATTAAATTTACATAGCATATAAAATTTGATACATATGTACTATACAAGAGAGTTTACACATGCTATATTATATAATTTCAGAAAATTTATACTTCGCAATGCTTTTCAACATATACTCGACATTATCGTCTTTTTCGTTTACGTATCGCAAAAATCATTTATCGATCATGTTTACACACACACACACACACACACACACACAACATTCTCTCTTGGAACTCGAATATGCGGAAAGTGCAAGTCTGTTTATCTGCCGAACGGATTTAGATTTCTATTGTAATCGTCATCGCCAGCCCCGTCGTTGTCATCATCTTTAAAAGGATTGGTCGCGTCGTCGTCATCATCGTCGTTGGCGAAAGGATTCTTAGATTCGTCGTAATCGTCTTCGAAGGGATTCGACGGTACGATCGGGGTCTTTGGTGGGACGAAAGGCTTTTCGATCGGTGACGATTTTGGCGTGGTGCTGTTCAAAATACGAGCCTCTCTGATTGGCACCGGCGAAGCCTTCGCGGAATTGCCTCGCGGCGTCGACAAGCCACTCCCCGTTATGTTTGCTTCCAACGACGAGGAATACACGTCCGACTTGGCAAAACCTCGGTAACGCTCTTCCGTTATCAACGTGGGAACGTCGTATCCAGCTCGTCGAGGATCCGCTTTTCCTGGAAAAAAAATGAAACAGAAAAATACGCATCGATTTGATGTTGATTTTCACGCGCTATTTCGAATGACACATCAAGTCGTACCTGAGATCGAACTCTTCCCTTCGTTCAACCTGAGCCTCGCTTCCGCACCCGGGCCATAATTTAACTTGGGCTCTTCGAACTTGGTCGGCGTGAGCAACGACTTGTCCGAATCGGTGATTACGGTCAGTTTCTTGAAAACGCCTCTGCCGAAATAATCGGCTACCAAAGAAAATGGATCTTCCGCGCGGTCGAGAAGACTGTGAAACGTCTCGTGCAGATCTCTCGACTGCTCCTGCGCTCGTATGATGTCAAGAAGTTTCTTGTTGTTCGGCAGGCACGCCGGGCACTCGTTTTCATTTTCCGAAAAACTTTGAAAGCAACTGCGGCGAGAAAAATCGAACAATAAAATCAAAGCGAACACGAAACACAAATTAATATAAAAGATCTTACTGTTGATGATACGAATGTTGACACATGAAATGCACCGACGGTAACTCCAATTGATGATGGCACGCGCTACAGCGCGATCCCTGAAAGATTATCGTGCTGTTTTTTATCGCTTCTATTTGTTCTCGTAATTTCAAAGTGTCGGCTCTGTATTTTTCCGTTAGATCGGCGTCCGCTTGGGTTTGCTCGTTCTCCGTTCGCAACACGCTACACAAGTAACTCCTAACGTCACCCAACGTACAGGTCAACGACGTGGAAATCGCATCGATAACCATCAAAGGGGACAACAGTCTTTCTTGAGCTGCAAAAATAATAATTTACACCGTATTCGCTCATTTTTCCAAAAACACGCGATTGAGACAAATTCAAGCGGGTGTTTACCGATATAAGCCAATATGTCAGCGAGAAGTTTCGTTGGCGCGTCCTTGTTCTTAGCCACGCTCCATAGAGCTTGCACCCACAAATTGGGATCTTGATGGCCGAACCTCTTGCACGTGGCCAGAACTTGCTCGCTGTCTCCCTCGCGCAGGTGAAACCTCAATATCTCCTGATATCTAAGACAAAATATACTCAATGTTTCTATTGAAAATATAATTTTTTGTAAAATGAATATACGAGACCCGAGACTTACAATTTGTTCTCTTCGTAAAGAAAGAGCAATCCTTTTCTGAAATTATGCTGATGACAAAGTATTAATATTTGGTCTTTGTCGTAACGCGCTTCGGAATTCTGCAGAAGCCGCACGATCTTTTGTTCATATTGCACCCTAGCAACGTCACTGTTCAGAGCCGACCAGACGTGCAAATAATGTTCGACTAATGTGTTGTACACAAGCGTACTCCATCTACAAAAACAAGAAAAAACGTCAACTTTACAATATAAAAAATGATCGTTCTTGTACATAAAATATATGTAATGACTTTGTATCCGATTTAACTAAGTGCTCCAGGAACTCCACGAGTCGCTCGGAATTATTTAAAAACAGGTGAATAAAATCCTCAGGATTGGCTTTATCAATTTGCTGTTCCGTGTAGCCATTTAACGCGTCCTGCCGAAAACAGAGAAAATTTTAATAAAAAAAAAATCTTACAATTTTTATTATCTTTTTATAGTTAAATACGATAGATGTGTACCTGATCGACAAGAGGCTTATTCGAAGGTTTGTAATTTGTGCACAAAGCTTTCAAAAACTGCGTTGACTCGTTTGGCACATTTTCTATTAAAATATTTCCATATTTCTTCATATTAGCTTCCGCCTAAATAGAGAGATTTTGTAAAGCAAATAAATAAATTTATATTTTTGTAAGCACATTTAAGAGAATACTGGATACCGACTATAGCGACCTGTAAACCGACGTTCTTAAATCAGATTCTGTGTCGTATTTACTGCATCAAATCCAAAATGCTTCTCCAGAAATAAGTAAATTGTGCTAAGAATTGGCGCTTGTTCTTTGGAATGTCAAAATTCAGCACAAATTTTTTCTTATACAGTTTTCTTCTATAACCTCACTCATATATTCATATATTTATGTATGTAGAAATATTTCTAAGCTTATGTAAGTATTTCCAGTGAATTAGCACCCAACATACGATAAAAACGAATCGAATGAGCTATTCAAATTATGATTTGACTATCTCATTGATGAGAGAAATCTGAATTCGTGATGATGTGTATTTGATACCATATACTATCATTATGAATGAAAAACAAGTTCAAAAAAGCATTATATACCCATTTTCAAAAGCTTTAGTTTTGTATATTTACTTGCTTCTGTAGAAGCGCTTTTAATGTTGTGCAGTAAATAAAATTAAAAAATAAAGAAATTTAGGCTATAAAAACGTCGGTTTACAGGTCTCTATAGTCGGTATCCAGTACCGCCTTAAACGCACGTATTACCTCTTCAAATTCTAATGTTGCCATGTATTCCAGCGCCTTTTTGTACTCCCGATTGTCTTCGATTTGAATACGAAGATACCACTCGTGTTTGTTGTGTTTCTGCGCGAGTAGCAGAGCATCGTCCGGAGACGCTTGACGGCAAACTTTTATTGCTATTTCTACGTCAAAGTCAACCTCGCGATCTTTTGTCTGTGAATTTTATACATATCATGTATGGAGAGATCAGCACATACCCGCGAGACATTTTTCAACTTACCATGATGAATTCTTTGAGTTTGTCAGTATGATTGAGTTTGGTGTAACAGTTTAACAACAAGGTTGTGTGATCCTCAGTCGCCTGACCATTTTTATGCAACGCTTGCAAATACGTCGTCAAATTGTCGATATGTTGAGAATCCAAGAACTTTCTTATCACGTAAGACGGCTCCAACTTGCCTATCGTTTTTATGTATTGTTCTATGGCGCCGTTGTGATCTCCCTTGGAGTACAGGTGGTCTCCGTATTGACGGAAAATGTCTATGAGACCCTCCGCGTCGTATTGCTGATTCTTAGCTATTCTAAAATAACACAATGCCGCGTTAACAATTGTGCGTTGCTCAATTTATTTGAAGAGGTTAGTAGTCTATTTGTACCCGCCGCACCTTATAGAAACGTCGTACAAATTCTTTTTGAACAGCAACGCTAATTTAGACTGCAGGTCCTTCTCGTCCAAGTGATACAATTTGTTGTCCCCGCTGAGTATGAAAAATCCACCCCACTCGGACAGAACCGCTTGGACAGACACCATCGACGCAGAGAACACGATGAATTTGTTTTGTATGTCGAGCACGGTGATGGTGTGCTTGTCCACACCCGGAGGTATCGATTCTATTGTGCTACGCAGATTTAAAACGCTTTAACAACGCAAGTACAACAAAAAAATTTTAACACAAGTGCGTGCAGTCATTACTTCGGTTTGGACGATATAGTGGTCGTTGTTCTTGGAACATTCGCCGCTTCCTTTGCTACTATCACCAAGTACGTTCTAAACCATTCCAGCATTATCTTTTGACCCTCTACAGCATAACACGGCCCTCTACCGTCTGGCGTGTAACAATAAATAGCCTGAAAGTGTCACAATACAAAATTGATCTGAAACACACTTTTGATGAATAAAAATGATAAGAATGTGTGTTTTCACTCACGTCGCTACGTCCGATCATAAAATGGCTGTCCGGCATGGATTCCGCGAGCACGCTGCACTTCCGAGCACAGCCCATGGTATCCAGAGTCGATTTAAATTCCTTATCCTTAACGGTAATATTATATAAAAACACGTTGTTTTGGGTGGCGACAAACAGATGTGTCTGTTTGCCGGTCGCTCTTATAGCGAGGCCAGTAATCGACAGATTGGCGTCCTTCAGAACTTTTATCTTATTCTTTCTCTCCCGAGTCAGATCCCCTCTAAAGAGTTCAAATGCAGATATATTATCTAACAGAAAATTAAATAAAATCATTCATTAGTTTAAATAAAATGTTTATATTCACCTGTACAACATGATAGAACCGTCTCCAAACCCAATGGCCATCAAGGTGAGACTAGTGTGAACACACAGAGCAGTCGCCGGCACTGCTCTGTAACTGGGTATGGCTCTGCTTATTCGTACACAGGTTGGATTGCCTTGCTTGTCAAGTTTAGCCAAATTCCAAACCTTTATGGTAGGATTGCAACCAGGCTCGTCTTCCTGTTAAGTATGTGATAAGAAAAAAATTAAATCAATGAAGTTACTTTGCAGGAATTAATTGCAACGAGTCTCATCTTACGCCAATAGTGAAGAGAAAAGTGGAATGTTGCACTTGCTGTGCCAGCACCAGCGCGATCTCGTAAGCCCGAAAAGTCGTGACCTCGTACGTCCTGTTCACCAAGTGTACGCCACCCGTGTTATCCCCGATGACCAAGTTGCCGTTGCCACTGGTGGCCGCCGCAACTTGCGCATCCTGCGCGAACACAAATCAACGATAAGAACAACGTGGATCTCATCCACTCGCGATCAATTGTTCAGTAAGTAAAGTATCGTAAAAAAAAAAAAAAAAAACAACGATCATCTTACTCCGAATGCTTTGGCGATCTTCCCCGCGTCAACCTCCTTCTTCAGGTCGAAAAAATTGAAGCGTCTCCACTGGAAACAGCGCAAACAAACGCTCAAGATATCGGCGACATTTTAGGTTACATCGAAAGAGGAAACAACAAAGATCGAGATGCGACGAGGGAGAACAAACGAGATAAATTATTTTTTTTTTTGACGAGAAAGCGCGCGGAACTCACCTCCAGAAACGCCATGATAAATTCGTTGTTGTTTAGTTACTCATATGCTTAATGGAAATTGCACTACTCCTGCGGTGGTTCATATATTTGACAGCGACGCGCATACGATTGATCCGCAACACGTCCGCTCAGCTGCTCGCGGGCCATCAGCTGTTCGCGATGACAGTCGCGCTTCGCGCATGCGCGTCGCTCTTCCTCCACCGTGAGCCGATTGCGGTGATTCGCTGCGAGTCGCGCGCGTTCCACGCTAGATGGCAGCACCAGCTCGGTCAAGCAAGCGCGCTTCCAGCGGCGATACCGGCAACCATTGCGTAACTTCAAATAAGCGTTCGGCGTTCAATTACGCGCGTGTAATAATCGCTAATTGTTTCTTTGTGCGCAAATAAATTAACAAAGGCAAAAGTTCTCGACGAAGTGTTCGATGTGAAGAAGACACACATCACGAAGCGCGCAACATCTTCGATGAGATATTCGAAGACAGGAAACGACGCGGTTGCTCGCAAAGGTACGTGATTTGTTTAAGTTTTTTTTTACTCGTCTCTGTGTTATAGCGACTGAAAATCATGCGTTACACTACAATTGCAGTCACAATTATATGCCTCGATGCTTTCGAAACGCGTTTGATAAATCGAAACGACTTTATCTCGCGAATGTTACTCGGTCTCATAATATCGCTACAACAAAATGGCGCAGTCTGTGCGCGCGCTATAATTTTCACAAGCGTAAAAATCGAATCTATTTTATTTTTTATTTTGCGCAACACGAGAGATCTCGTAATAATTCCTTCGACATATTTCGAATCGAGAGATATTTTTTCTCCTCGATTTTTGATAGATCGCATATTATTACTCATCGTCGCGATATGCGCGAGTCCTCGATTCGCCGGTAATCGCGGAGTATGACGAAACCACGTCCGTTGTCGAACGACACTTGCGTTTTGTTCGTTCGCGAAGCGGGTCTCCCCGGGATCGCGCGATTCAATCGCTCGTAACGCTCGATTAAGTCAAGTGGCAAGAGGGAGTTACAAAAGACCGCGACGAAACGGCACGCCAGTGCAATGGCTCTAGGGTGTAGACCGACATGATGTACATACATGTAACACACACATACACATCGTCGTTTTTAACCGCCTCCTCCAATTGGGACCAAGGGGAGGAGGAGGAGGAATTTTTTTGCGCGCGTTTCTTTTACCTCGATCGGCAAAACGCGCGCGCGCAAAAAAAAAAAAAAATTCCACTGCAGTGACACTCCGTCTCGCACGCTCGCAAGATTTAAGACGTAAGTTCTGTTATATTTGTTTTAAAAAGGACGAACAATTAGTGTGTGATGAGTTTTCGATGTTTCGGGGAGAGAGGGGCGGAAGGGTAAGTGTACGCGCGCGTGTGTGTGTGTATGTGTGTGTGTGTGAGAGTGTGTGTGTGTGTACGGTTAGTTTTTGCCGAGCTGGGGTACGTTCCAAAATCCTACTTTGGTTACTAAAATGCTATATTTTACGTCGCGTGTACTATAGTTTTCGGTTCCCAAGATAAGATTTTGGAACATACCCCAGTATGCGGGGTGGGAGCGGAAGGGTAGACTTCGGAGAGAAAAACGGTTGGGGAAAAATCTCGGACAGTCGCTCGACAAGCGAGAGAGATTCGACAATTACAATATATCTAATATTAGGAGATGTGCAACGGAGACAAACTCTGCGAGGGACGAGGGGGCTCTCTCTCTCTCTCTCTCTCTCTCTCTCTCTCTCTCTCTCTCTCTCTCTCTCTCTCTCTCTTTCTCTCTCTCTCTCCGTTTCTTTTTTTCTTTTTTACTATCAAAGTAACACAAAAAACTTGTACGCACGTATTACGCAACGATCGATACAAAAAAATATCAGATCGATTTCTCATTGATGGAAAAGTTTCTTTTGTTTTTTTTTTTTTTTTTTAAGCGTTTTTCGATCAGTTCTACTGTACGACAATTTTCTCGCTTGATCGTTGGTCTCGTGGCTCCTTCATACGATCGCTCCGTACGTATGTTCGACGCGCACTTAACACTAATAAATTATTACTCGGTATTGCGCGCGCTACATGTCGGCTCAGGGTCTTTATTTACAATCGATTTCGCACGACACGTACGCGCGCGCGAAACTCGGTGAAACTCAGAAGTGTGTTGGTTGTAGCGGCGCGCGGGGGATGTGAGTCGCGGGTTTAAAGTCGCCGATCTCTGCGACTTCTTCTTCTCTCTCTCTCTCTCTCTCTCAACGCAAGAAACGCGCAAGCAATCGCGAAATGTTCCTCGTCTCTCTCGCGATCGAGAATCGTACCGGACAGCTTCTTCGCAGACTTCGCGCCTGAGAGAGGAAGGGAGAGAGAGAGAGAAAGAGAGAATTTCTTCGATTTGCTCGATCGCGACGAAATTCGCACGTCGTCCGAGAAAATCGGCGAGAGATCGATTCTCGAACGCGCGCGAATTCCGGGCTACACTAGGGAGCAACGAGCTCTGTCGCGTTTGTATTGTCGTGCGCGACAATAGACACGGAAAATCGAAAAACCGGAAAATCATCCCTTACGTGCCCGTTTCTTTTCGATTACATCGCACACGGAACGTGATTAGAGTTCAATTTCCGAAATAAAAACGCCCAACCCTTTCTGTATTTTCGTCTTCCCCGCAAAGCATATCCCGCTTGTTCCATTTTAAATACAGGGAGAGCGGGAGGAAAATAAGCTCTCGCGCGCGCGTGCGACTAAAGAGAACAGAGAGTTTGTTTCGTAGCGGCGAAAGGCGCACCGTTGAAAATCGATAGTTACGTCCTTTTGCCCTTTGCGATCTGGAAATTGCGGCTTTATTGAAAATATTTTGATCAGTATTGCATTACACCTGCGCCCGGCGGGATAAAAGCCCCGCGTGTTCTCGGTACGCATTTAGCGCCCGACGCGGCCGTCCCCGCGTTTTTGCGTTCAAATGGTATCCTCCCACCTTGTAAATTAGATTGAACGAGCGGACGGCCGCATCTGCGTCCAAATGTGTGATAAAATCAAGAAGATGTTTAATAAAAAGTTAATTAAAAGTAAAACACAATGTAATTCCAAAATTTCTTTTCTGTTTCAAGTTTGAGGAATAGTCGCGACGCGCGCATTTTCAGTTCTCTCGCCACGTCGTAACTTGCGCATCGCTCGTTGCTCCCCTTTTTTTCACGCAACTTCTCCTTGATCGCCGTTTTATCGCGTCGGGAAACATTCCTCACTGCCTTTTATTCTGCGTTTTACTTGAAAAAGCGGGGAACGGAGCGCGAAAGAGAAGATGTACAAAGGGAGGGGGAGTTGAAAGATGGATCCGGCGGGGGGATAGGTAGAAAGGACAGAGTGCGGAGGGACGATCGGTTTATCGCTCGGTATTCCGAGGTTTACAGAAACACAGTGTGTGCTTACACTAATTATTATTCTTTCTCTCTCTCTTTCTCTCTCTCACTCTTTCTCTCTCTCTTTCTGCGATCATTCGATACGTCGTCGCGGTACGGTCGCTCGGCTCCGTGCACACGATTGTTTCACAAAACATTTAGTTTATACATGTATATGTATATATATTTTTTTATACATATATAATATCTTTACAAACAGGAAACGATCAGACGTGAGGCCCGCGGGATCGCACGGCCCGAGAACACCGAGCGTAACATCCTCACGCAAAAAAAGTCGCGAGAACGACTGGACAGAGCTTCCCTTCTTCCTTGCCTTCTATCGAACAATAAAGAACGTCTCTTTCGTTAGATTAGATTTTCTTTTCTTTCGCTTTAACGCGGAGTTTCGAACTTACTTTAAAAAGAAAAAAAAAACAAAAACTCGAAAATCAAAAGAGAACATACCCTAATGTAAGTGTATCTTTTTTTCTTTTTTTTTTTAAAGGAGACACCAGGTTTGTGTGTGTATATACAGTTTTTCCCGCGCAATTGCATCTAAATTGCGTTTTTAAGGATGCACTTTTTTTGTAAAATACAGTAATATTCTCCTCCTTCTTCCCGCTCTCGCAATAATAGTAATATTCTCCGCAGAGATTCTCTCTTTTTTTTTCTCTCTCTTCATATTTTTCTCTTCATCTCTCTCCCGCAAAGTTATACAATAAAATATCACAGTTCTGTTCGTACCACGCAATAATTAATATATTGTTTTCTCCTTGTGTACGCTCTTTCTTTCTTTCTCTCACTCTCTCTCTCTCTCTCTTTCTCGCGCGCAGACACACGCACGCACACACACGCACGCACGCACTCTTCCTTATCAGTTTCTTTCATCGTGTCTCGCAAGCGATTTTTCTTGGTTTCTTCTGTGACAAGATGCGTCGCGCACAAGATGCAGAACACATATCACACATACACACACATACGGTCGATTCATGCGCGCGCGCAAACACACATACACATTAATAATTTCCTCGCTTTTCCTCTCGACGACTAATGGTTACGCAAGGTGTATATGTCGTGGTTGTAGAAACATTCATTTACAACTTGTGTATACTCCTGAAGTATATTAGTAATAATAATAACTATTATCGAAAGAGAGAACGATATATAAAGAGTGAGGTTGCGCGTTGAAGCCTTTTTTTTCACTTGAGAGATGGAATTAGTCGCGATGGAATTATCTCGTTGCTGTTACGAACAATATAATAATAATAATAATCATCGATATCGACGCGTTTGTTTTTTTTCTTTTTTTTTTTTTTACTTAAAAGAATATACATGTACGTACAAGAGTTCTCGATTATTTCTCGCTACAGGAGAGATCGTGGTGTACAGTCTCTATATGTCTTGTCTCTGCACTTATACAAATCAACGTCTTGTTTTTACAATTCGCAAACATTTATTCTCGATATTTGTACCGAGAAGAGAAAAATTTCTCCGTTTATTTATTTATTTATTTAATTTTTTTTAATACCCTATTACGCGACGACTCACGCGGACTGTAAATTATTGCTTCTCGTATGCGACATTTATTTGCATGTTTTTTTTTTTTGTTTACACAATCGGCGTCTTTGGAAACTACCCTCATCCCATTCTCGAAAGACTTCGTGTGCCCCCTCCCTCCGTGCTCGCTAAGTATTGCTAAAAAGAGTGTATTTTTCTCTACTAATTGTTTTTGTCTCGCGTTTCCCAAAAGATCGTTGTCATTCGAAGGAACTGATCGCGCGTGAGTGATGCGAAGAACAACTTCGATCGGTTTTCTTTTTTTTTTTTTGTGTCTCTCACATCGCGCGAGAACGTTCGGGTGATTTTTTTTTTTAGTTCACGAACATCCCGGCGCTCATCTCCATCTCAATATTCGAAACAACTCTTGTGGCGCGAGAGGATATCGCGGAAGAATATAGACACGAAGAATTTTCCATTAACCATTATAAACGACACGTGTGATCTCCCTTTTGCTCTTGTGTGCGCGCACACAACGTGCACACACGGCGAAAGAATATAATTGGACGGCATCTGTCCGCGAAGTTGCTCACGCGGATCGCGCGACGAGAAGCGAGCGCGCTCGAGTGTCTCGCAAAATTCATATCGTAATCGAACGTAAGAAACGGGAAGGATTGCGACAGAGTCAGCGAAGGATGAAATGATTTCGAGTGGCGAACAAAATAACACGCGCGAAGGGAGAGTCGCGCGGCGAGAAGAAAAAAAAACCGCTTTTCTTCAACTCTTTTGCATCGCGGTGATGAAGCAACGAACAATTCGCGGCGAACAATGTATTGCGCGTGTGAAAAAGACAATTGATCGCGAAAATATTTGTGTCATTTTCTTGTTTCACACTTTTTTCCGCGAACTGAATGAATAGAAAAAACAACAACAAATGTCGCTTGTTTTTTGAAAACTTATTAACAGCTAATGAAACGTGGCAAAAAAAACTTGGCGACAAAAACGATGGACTCAAAGGAGGGATACAATTGTGAGAGAGAAGGGAGGAAAGCAAGTTTTTTTTGTCGGTTTTTTTGTTTGTTTGATTTTAAACAACACAAAAACCAATTGGAGAGACAACAGAAAAATAACTCAGCATCATATCTCATGTCGAGAAACTCTCCTTTGCCTTTATTTTTTTTTTTAACACGTGACAATTTATTAAACGAAATAATAATAATAATAATAATAAAATATTAATAATAATATAATATCAAAATGTGAAACTAATAAGGATAGGCAGAAGAAATCACATTTTTTTGTTTTTTTATTTAAAGCGCGGGGGTTCTTCGGAGTGTCTTAAGTATTTGAGCGAGAAATATCTCGAATGTGCGTGTGTATCCCGTTTTCGTTCCCGATACGTATGAATATATACACATGTGTATGTGCGTATGTGTATGTATATATCCATATATATCTCAACACAATGACACGCGTGTGTGTATCTGTCTATCCTTTCCCCTGCGTAGGACGTTGGAGTTCGATTACGCAATCACATTCGGCACAGAACAGCCTTTTTTTTCTTGTCGGTTTCTCTTGATATGCACGCGTGTTCGTTTTTCTTTCTTGTAGTTGTTTTTTTTTTTTTTTTTTTAACTCCTTTTTTACGATGCTGCACCTAATCGCTGGTACGCACGATGCTGTTGTTTATCTAATATTTGTTCTACGGTCATTTTTTTTGTTATCTTACTTTGGAGCGTTTCACAGGTAATATACATCGTGTTTTTCTTTTTTTTTTTTTACAAAGAAAAATCCCGGTCTGTGGCCACGCAGCAAGAAAAAGTGATTCGCCTCTCGAACGTTGTCGTGTATTTGTTTATTTATTTATTTATTTAATATAACCCCTCGCCCCTTCTCTCATTCATTGTTCCTATCATCATCTTAATAACAACGTAATAGTTTTAAACAACTTGAGCATAGGTAAAGGCGCGGACGTGTTTTCCGCGCGGGGTTCGTTTCTCGCCATGATCAACGACGTAAGATACACAATCCGGAAGTAAAAAATTGGCACCGCACAGTGTGTACAACATATTTTTTCTTTTTTTTCGCGATTTCTTTACGCTAATGCCACAATAAAAATAAAAGCAGAATTCATGCGACGTTATTTTTTTAAAAACAAAAGAAAAGAAAGAAAAAACTCAACGATTCAAACTGTGAATTCTTTTGCACGCGGATTGTGATTACCGCGGGAACCCCGAAGAAGAGCACGTCCCGGCGCCGTAACAACAAATTATCTACAATAATTCGCATGTACAATGTTTTCTCCTTCTTCCTCCCTCCTCCTCTCTTTTCGTTCTCGTCGTTGCCACGCGCGAACGCGCGCGCGCGCGTGCGCCACAAAAAAGAAAAATTATCTAGACACATTTAGGTACTTAGACTATTCCTTCTCAGCGATTAAAGTCTGTTTCTTCTTTACCTTACGCACCTACTAAAGTATGCATTTGACGACCAAAATATATTCAATAAATCAATAATAATAATAATAATATAATAATAATAATAATAATAATAGCATTAGTATAATAATAACATAATGCAAATAAAAATAATATAATAATAATAATAATATAATAATATATAATATAATAAACGACGACGACGCGACAATATAGGTACCGATGAAGATGATGATCTCGATGAAGATAATTTCTTTATGTATATTTGTGTGTATAATATATATATATAGATTTATTTATTTATTTATATATATATGTATATGCATATATTGACTTGTCATACTCATTAATATATGCATATACGTTATCTTTGTTTATTCATTCATTTATTTATATAGCACCTATTTACAAAAAAAAAAGGTCTCCGTGCTCTCTGTATAATGTGCGTGATGCTTTTTATTTTACTTTATTTTTTTTTTTTTTTTTATACTTCGCGTGTCCGTATATAATGTTTCTACACGGTGTGTTTGTACCGTGTATTGTCTTTCGCGCTTTCTTACAGTTTTCTCCTCTGTCCGTGTCTTTTCTCACCGCTCTGACATTCATTTTTCGCACTTGTAATTTTAAGTGATTTGTGTGTGTCCTACATTTACATTTGTGTGTTCACCCATCTGGTTTCTTTTATCTTTTTTTTCTTCCGCGTGTGTATGTATATATACATATATGTATGTATATATGTATATATATATATATATATAAAACATAAAATAAGAGTTTTATGTTGATCGCAAATTTTACGTAATCAAAAAGTCAGAAAAATACACGTTATCTTTGTTTATTCATTCATTTATTTATATAGCACCTATTTACAAAAAAAAGGTCTCCGTGCGACTCTCTGTATAATGTGCGTGATGCTTTATTTTACTTTATTTTTTTTTTCTTTATACTTCGCGTGTCCGTATATAATGTTTCTACACGATGTGTTTGTACACAGCTATAGTGATTAAAAAAAAAGAAAAAATCTAACCCGCAAGTTTCAAAAGATAATTTTTTTATTTTTTAAAGAGCAAAGAAGATTCTCTTGTGTGTTTAAAAATATATATGTGTGTGTGTATATAACACATAAAAAAAAATGATTTTTCATTTTTATTAACGAAAAATTATTTTGATCGCTGAACGCAAAAAGTTGTTTTCGATAAAATGAGAAAGAAATCAGCTCACGTCAGTTTCGTCGTCTTAGGGATACACTTTCTAGCATCATGAAAGTATATCGTCCATCTCGCGTTCGAACACAAGTTTAATCCACAATCGTGCTCCACTTTATCATTCAAACGTCAGTCTTAAACGGCTAACGGATTGTAAACAGTTAAAAAAAAAAAAAAAGAAAGAAGACACACAACAAAAAAAGAAGAGCAAGGTGAAAAAATGATGGGGTGGGAGAGGAAAGGAGCAGAGAAGAGTCTAATACATCGGTCTATCATGCGAGCTCTCGAAATAACAAAAAAAAGTGTGTCGGTCTTCGAATGCGCTTGAATCAACCACGTTTCTCGTGTTTCGTTTCCTGGCAACGTAAGTTTTTCATCTCATTTTATATGCGCGAATCTATGAGAGAACGAGACCCTGTCGTTCTCCCATACATATCTGGCATTGTATAAATGCTGACGCAAAAGAAAAGGCAAACGTCGGAATTAAAACGAACGATTTCGAGGAGCCGAAGGACTCACGTGGCAGCGGACGTAAATCCCTTACAAAAAAAAAGAGATAAACAAATAATTCACCCTTAATGATAAATTTATTAATATAATAAAATGAGAGACCACTAAAGAGATCACGGGAGGAAGAGAGACGACGACGATCGAGCCGGATGAAGCGAGTGTCATGACGCGCCGTGTGCTGTGTTCACGGAAAACACAGAAGAAACAGAAGGAGACCGAAGAAGAGCGGAGAGCGCGCGAGTGGCATTCTCTAGCGTAGTCAATCCTCCCAGTTTCGGAGGGGGAGTTACTGCTTCTCCTTATTGAGACCACCCAACAACGCGTGGCTCTCCATCGTGGCACTGAGATTGCTGAGATTGCTCAGGTTCCCGAGATTCCCCAGGTTACCCAGATTACCGAGATTCGGCTGATGAGCATAGTTCCTAATCTGGTGTAGACTGATCAGCTGATTCGGGAAGGACGTGGCGTTCTGGTTGGTGGTGGTGCCGGGGGTGACGGCGGAAGCCGAGGACGTCGGCGACGACTTCTGCGTCGTGTTGAACGCCTCGTACAGGTACGGTCGGGACGCCGGATGATGGCTGCCGGGGTAATGCAGATGATTCAGTGGATTAAGCGGATGCTGCATCGACGAGATCGAGTTGATCGAGATCGACGAAATCGGCGTGAAGGCCGAACTGCTGTTGGGATGGTGATTCACGCCGGGCTGGGGCGTCTGTTGCCTCGAATCGTTCTCGATTGATTCGCCAGCGCGATGCCCGTGTCCCGGCAGCAGCATCTCCGGATTCTGATTCTGATGATACTCCGTGTGATGATGCGGCAGCCTCTCGTGTAGATCGCTGATCACCGAGTCCGGACTGACCTTCGGCCAATAGTGCTCTTGATGGTGTGACATCGCGTGTAAAGCAGGCCTGAGACCCGAGCCGATGATTGGCGGTCTCTTGTCCGTTCTCTCCGCGTGTTTTTGCATATGCTTCGCCAGGTAGGTCTCCTGGGTGTAACTCTTGCCGCAGTACTGGCAGATGTGCGTCTTCAGGTGCTTCGACTCCTTGTGCTTCGGTATGTGCTCAAGCAAACTCGGTTCGTCCGAGAAGCACTTGTAGCAAGAGTTACACTTGTACGGCTTGTCGGTTTGGTGGCATCGCGAGTGGCTCTGCAGGTTGCTCAATTGGCTGAACGCTTTCGTGCAGCCCGGATGCCGGCACTTGTACGGCTTGTCGCCGGTGTGCGTGCGGATGTGCTGCTGTAGATGGCTCAGCTGGGTGAACTTCCGCTGACAGATATCGCAGCGGTACGGCTTAATGCCCAGGTGGATCCTGGTGTGCTGGGACAGGTACGACGAATTGGCAAACGCCTTGGAGCACTGCGTGCACTTGTACGGCTTGGCCTCGCGCATGTGGATCTGTGTGTGGAGCTGCAGATCTGCCTTGCTACCGAATATCTGCAACAGGGAACAAAAAAAACATACCGTCAAACAAACAAACAAGAACAAACGACGAGAAACTGGCCGATCGACGATTTGGGAGAGAGACATTACACGTCATGTGACGCACGAAGAATTCGCCATTGAAAATAAAATCTGAGGTCTGCTTCCTCATCTAAAATGCAAATTGATAGCTCGACGCGCGCACGTGACGCGCGCTTGGCGTTTTATTTTACAATATATTTCGGCGCGGAGAGGAAGAAAGAAAGAAAGAAAGAAGGGAATCGGATCCGGTTGCGATTCCCTCGTAACGCCGCGTAACGCGTCGCGTGAGTTCCTCTTTTTTTTTTTGTTTTTGTTTTTCCACGTCGCGCGTTTAAAAAACCGAGCGGTATATTTATAAATAAATAAACGCGTAAAAGGAGAGCATTGCCGGTAGCCGGATCGTGTGTATACGCACATACGGAGGAGGGAGAGGCTGACCTTGTCTATCACGGCCTAGCCTCGGGGCATATCCGACCGACTGGCTTCGGGTACCGCATAGAGACTCCCTACTACTCTTCAGCATTCTCGCTCTCTCCCGCTTGGATATATCTTCTCGTTTCGTTTTGTCTCTTCCTTTATCCCCCCCCCCCCTCTCCGTCCCTTTTCGCTCCCTCGTCTCATTTGCCGGTTCCACGCACGCTAGTTTCTAGTTTCTCTGATCTCACTTGACTTCTTTTTTTTTCTTTTTTTCTTTCTTTCTTTCCTACGCTCCTTTCCACGACAGCATCGGGACGAGCACCAGTCGTTCGTCAGCACGACGACGATCGCCGATTATTAGCGCCTCCTATTCCTTTCTTCCCCTCCGCGATGCCTTTTTTTTGTTTTTTGTTTTTTGTTTTTAGGCCCGTACACACGCTTGCGTGACCCGGTACTGTTATAATATGTATCTCATGTAATTTAAACGCAATTTCAAATGAATATTTTAATATATTAATCGCGATGATTGCGCAACATATGTCTCTCATCATTACGCATGCCATATATTCGCGTAATTTCTAATGCGTCGCATAATTACGTAACTAAATTTCTGCTTTAAATTGCCAATCGCCCGGTAACCGGAGAAATAATTTACTCAAAAATATTCGGGTTTGTTACGAGAACGCGCGAATTAATTAATCAGACGGCGCGAATTCGGGTCAACCGCGCGTTTTCCCCGCGATCGGGAATCATCTCGCTAGTTTCGATCCCGCTGCCAGTTTCTATCGGCTCTTTTTTCGAGAAAATGTTTCCCGTTCGCGGGATGGACGCCGCATTGATGCCGTCTCGTTCCGTAATAACACGCGCGCGCAACACACATCGTTACCAAATAATAACGCCGGTCACGATTCGTGATCCGCTCCGTGGCGAAAACGATCAGCGCGGACATTTTTAGGCTTTTCGTAGAAAGGAGCAACGGGGGGAATTGTCTTCCGCGGTGGGGGTGAAGGGTATCGCACCGGGGAACGTGACGTGTCGGTGAGTCTGAGAAACGATTCCGACGAACACGCGACGAAGAGGAGAAGCCAGTTTCCCGGCATTCGCTCTCGTTATTACGTAAAACGTTGGGCTCCATTCTGAGGCACTCTCTTTTTCTTTTTTTTTTCTTTCTTTCTCGTTGTATCGCCACGACCGAGGGTCCTTCGAGCAAGGGCTCGAAAGATGACAGACTCTCGTTATCTCCTCAGCGTGGATATTCGTTAGTTCCAGTCCAGAGAGAAACGTTGACTCTTTCTCTCTCACTCGAGACTCGAGCGTACGAAACGATGCGCGCAACGATCGCGATTAGTATTCTCGCGC
Organism: Pseudomyrmex gracilis; assembly: GCF_002006095.1. NCBI lineage: Eukaryota > Metazoa > Arthropoda > Insecta > Hymenoptera > Formicidae > Pseudomyrmex > Pseudomyrmex gracilis. Next base: position 739,663 of record NW_018020627.1, read on the forward strand.
TTGTATTTTCTCACGCGAGGTTGAGATTTTAAAAGATTGCACTTTGCGCTTTTCGGCCGAAATAAAAATATCTGCAAAGTGACCGATTGGCACTCGATTTTCTCGCATCTCTTGCGCGCAGCAAGAATTTCATACGCGAAGAGAAGTAACGACGTGACGCGTCGACAGAGAGGATTTGCGAGGATTTTTGATTTATGTCATACAGTTTTCTAAAAGCGCGCGGCGTCGCGCGTATTTAACAGAAGCAGGAAGTGTTATAATCTCGCGCTAACGGCGACTATGGTTAACGATCGTCTTACGGTTGTCGTGAATCGTGATTTATATTCGGTAATCGATCGACGGTCTCTCGCTCGAGGCTTCAACGGCTGACTTGGCGCGTCCTTTAACGGGTTGGAGTCGCGATACTTTTTTTTTTTTTTTTTTTTTTTTATTTTCCCACTTTCGAAATGCGTCCTTGTGGATGTCAGGTTCGCGCACCAGTCCACGTAACGCGATAGTCTACTGCGTGCTATTTTTTTATCCTCCGTTCCTTTATAGCGCGACTCGAGCAAACTCGACGAGAATTTTCGAGGAAGGGCGCGAGAAGACGAGATGAAAAAGGAAAAATGTATTAAGTACCGCTGAGAGACGTGAATATGAATTGTTTATAAATCGCAATTGTGTATATTTCTTAGAATTTCTATATCACAAAATTTCTAATTTTAAAAATATTCAGAATTGTCACAATAATGTCTTGACACAACGAAAATAAATAAATAATTTACAAAGGCTGGGATTGAGAATAAAATTCTGATTTTAACGCGGCAATTCTTTCGAGCGAGCATTATTACATGTCGCCGAATGAGCGATTAGTTTAGCCAAGGTTTTCTGTCACGGAGAGTAACGTCATTGTGTGTGGAACACAAATCGCGCCGTCTCTTTATCAATAGATCGATCGACTCCTCTGATTGATAGCGAAGATCGTTTGCTTCGAGAGAGTTGAGAAGTTTATGGATAACAAACGTGACTTGACAAATAGAAAACTATAAATTTTCGGTCGAACATATTGTTGCCGTAACCGCGAGTTTTATGATCTTCGATTAAAATTTTTTTCCTGTGAATTTATTTATTTAATCGCCAAAGAATCGGCGAGGAAGAGAGAGAGAGAGAGAGAGAGAGAGAGAGAGAGAGAGAAATCTCATTGATTGGCAGATTAAATATTCGCGGTATATAGACCGATTTCTCCTGCCTCGAGAGAACTTGGAAGAGATTTCTCGTCGTTCAACTTGACTTGATTCAATTAAAGAATTTCTCGATGCAAATTCACGACGGCACCAAATAAAAATTGGCGGTTATAATTGACAGAAGGATACTTAGTCGCGCCGCGAAAGTGCGAGCGCGACTTATTACTTTATTATTACTTTCGAGCGGTGGATTTGAAGGAAAAATATTCGTCGGAAAGAAATTCCGAATTACACGCTACGTGCAACGCGAGCGGCGCAAAACGACGTGTCAAAGTTCGTCCTGCTGAATTAAATGCGAACAGCCGGAATCTCCTCCCGCCCGTTGTCTCTTCCTTCTCTCTCTCTCTCTTTCTCTCTATCTATCTATCTATCTCTTTATCTCCCACGTTCTTTTTCTTTCTCGCACGAGATGCGCGCGCTTCCTTCAAGAAAAATAATGGCGATAAATCCAGAAATTACGTCGGCCTGGACTGTGTGTGATGTGCGCAGGTATGCGAAATTAGCGCCTCTAATTACGAAACCGGCGAGGAACTATGCCCGCTGGGCAACCAACTAGTTCTCCTGTCATTTCTGATTAATCGACGTCGATTTACTTAGGCAATACTTAAGAACCCGAGAGAGACGACGTACATTTGCCGGCTGTATAAATCGCGTATATACTACACACACGCTCCCACCCGAGAGATCATCATCAGCGGAATTTTAGAGACGCGCGCTCTCATATATGTGTATAGCGGAGGTTGCAATCCGGCGTGTCTAAATCCTCGAACCGGAATTCACCATTTTCGACGCGAACAGACGAGAGGATCTGTTTAATGACCGAGGAGAGAGGACTTTTCGTCCGCACGACGTCATCGCTGCGGAGTCTGCCGCCGCCGCCGCCGCTTCTTTCGCGGCGTTCAATTACTTTTGATGAAGCAATGATTAATTACCGCGAGTCCTCTCGTGTCAATCGCGATCAATTGATATATTTACTGTACATCTCTCTCTTTTTCTCTTTCTCTCTCTCTCTCTCTCTCTCTCTTCTCTCTCTTCCTATGTCCGTAAGTTTGAACCGCGCGATCGCGCGGGCACAGAAAATTTCGTCATTCAACGTTCATAGACTTCACGTTGCCTCCCATTATGATGGATGACGGGCTCTTCGCATTTGTCTGTGTATATTTACCGCTCGGTTCCTCGATCGTCTGGTTCTTCAACCTCCGCGAAGTAGTCTATGAGGTAGCCCCGGGGGCCAAGATCTCGTAAATTCAATTTAAATATCTCGACCTTAATGATCGCCTGACGCGCGAGATGGTGTATAAGTCAGTTCGTCGGACAGTCAAGGTCGGGTGTCGGCGTTCGTTCAAACGTACATGTTAATTAAGCAATTGTCAAATCTCCCTCACCCGCTTGTAAATGCAGAAATTCCTTTGGCTGCATTTATTTTACACATATGCGTAATTTACTCGCAAATTTGTGTTGTAAATCTATCTCTCCGGGGGCGTCCGAAACGAGATGCAAATTTCTCGCATCACAAACTTGTTTAAATTGTTTTAAAATTTAAATTTTTAATTTTTTTTTGTCGCTCGCAAAACGCACACACGCGTGACATTATATCGTTTCGGCTCACGTGAATTCTTGAAGGATCTTCCACCGATTATGTAATCGGTGGTGGCTAAATGGTGTATTATAAATCAGTTAAAAATGACGCACAGAAGTCCTCAAGTAACGTCGAAGGATAATGTATTGAAGGTCTTTCAACACGCAATTTGATATTCTACAAAGCTTTTGAATTTCAAATAATGATTTGTTATTTATATATTATTGCGCATGTCATATGCGCGCGCGCGTGCGCGCAAAAATTTATTTGCTCGTTGTTTATTACTTTTGCTGCAATCAAGACGCACATTCGCGCCTGTTTGATGTGTCGAATTTTGTGAAATAACAGTTGATAAAGAGACAGGAGGTCAAAACCGACAAGAGAGAGGAGTCGGGAGATAATTAATTTTACCTAACGGGTGAGATCGCGTTTTACAATTATCGACATTTCGTTTTGCTTTTCTCCGCGATTAACTCGCGACCCCGAGCTTAATCAAAACTGCACCGAAGGACGTGCGACGATCTGTTTTTGACAAACAAAGTAATAAGCGTCAATCGCGCCCCTCGAAAGCGGCTATCGCGCGGTTAACGAAGGCGATAATTAAACGGAGATTGTAATTATCAATCAAATGTGTTTTCAATTCCTTCGTGTAATGAGGCGATTTGGAGACGCGAATTACAGGAAAAAAAAAAAAACAAAATCGCGGAGATCTACGACGCGTAATTGAATCCGTCGTCTGTGCAAATCAACCTGTCCTTTAAACAAAAACGATTCGCTCGCATCTCCGTGCAAACGCGAGCGCGCGCGCGCGAGAACACACGCGAATAATTTTGCGAAAAGCGGTGGAACGAGCCCCGGGAATTTCTACTATCTGTGTATAAACGCGAGTTGGAAATCTAAGAGTTAATGAACACAACACACAGTTACACGCCGCGCGTGTAACAGCTCCCTCCTTCCGCCTCGCCCTCGCTCGTCATCCCCTCGCTCCTGTTCTCTCGTCCCGGTGTTGCACCGTCCGTGGAGGTCGGTGACAACCTGTTGATAGGAATTTTCGTTAGCCGGGTTGACGCGTCGAGGGGTTTAACATCAAACCCCCGGAAACGCGCGCCGACACAACCTGAGCGTCTCGCTGCGGCGGCAGCTACTCGGATAATTGCGGCGCCGGGAAATAATCCCGAAATATTTCGGACCATGTTTCGGACCCGAAAGGAAGAAGCGCCGGTGACGCAAAGCCGAGAAACACACGCACAAAGCATTGTAATTACAAGTAAGTTTTTTTTTTTTGTTACTTGGTCAAAGAAAAGACCGAGTCACGATATTATTACGCAACGTTGATTGAGATGTGCGACGGAAACCGGAGCGCGTTTGAAGAAAAAAAAAGTGTCGAGTGTGCGTGTAATAATGAGCCGCGGTGGACGAGTACGCGATCGCCGGTTAATTTCTCACGAGGATAAAAAAAAATTCCTCGGTGATCTTTGAGAAAAAAAGGAGGATTCTGTCACACGAGATGAAAAAGAAGACGAGCAAGAAAGCGAAAGTGCCCTTCGAACTTCGGAGACACGTCTGAGACCTCCCGCCCGCGGGAGTGACTCATTCCCCTCCGTCCTCTCTTTCTCTCCTTCTCTCAAGGGGTTTTTTCTCTCTTTTTTTTTTTTTCAACATACACGCGGTTCGAAGATCCTTGAACTCGCGCATAAAATTACAATATTTAAAAGAAATGACAGCTCTTCGCGACCGAATAGTTAATTACTGTTACGTAGAACATTCAAATCAGTTGCAAATCTCGACGAACACGTGCCAGATGAAACGTGCGCGATTTCAACGACGAGAGTCGCGTCGGTCGACAACGTTCTCGCGACGTTCGGGTCTCGCGATAATGAAGGTTTGAAATAGCAGCGCGACAATTATCGAGCTGAATTATCATTTATTCGATATATATATATTTTTTTTGCTCGTCTTGCGAGACCGCAACGACAGGTCAGAAAGATCAGTATTGTTTCGGAGAACTGTTTATATGAACAAGAGAAAACTGACTAAGCGGATTCCTTCGGCCGATACAGAAGTTACAATTTACCCGAGAGCGGCATTGCGTAACCCGCGTCTCGGTTGACAGGTTTTCAAGCTCCATCGGGCTCTGTACGTTCCCGGGCCCGCGTCGTTTCCCAAGTCGCGCGTTTCGTCTATAATGATATTGTACGCATATATACGGCGATTATGCGCGGCTGCAGTCAAACGAGTTTTCGTCGCAAAAATCCTGTACGCGCGGCACGCGCTCATATACGAGCGATGTGGTGTGTCGCGCGCGAAAAAAATATCTTGTGTTAACTTTATTATGTTTCTTTTTTTCTTTTTTTTTTTTTTTTTTTTTTTTTGTGTCGCGCGAGATAAAACTGTTGTTACATTTGGTTGAAGCTGAAATCTCTAAGGTTATCGTTGGATGATATCCGCTTTCTTCAACGTGCGCGTCTTTTGAGAAAAATTCAGTTTCAAAAACAAGACGTTCCAGGAAAATAATTGCAACGCGACTCTTCTGAATTCAATTACGCGACAAAACCGCGCGGCGGTTGATGAAGAATTTAGGCAATAGAGAAATCCGCACGCGAATATCCGGATAATGAGGGAATGATTTTTACGACGTTGTGATCGGCGAAACCACGACGAAGTCGACGACGACCGGTTCTCTCGTCTTCCGAAGAGAGAGAAAGAGAGAAAGACTCGCTTCATCCTCGTTCACGCACGGCAGCTGGCAGGTGCCTGGGAGAATATCCGTCCGATTCTTTATCTTCCCAATTATACAATCCCTTGTCTAATTGGCTAGGCCCAGGGACCACCCCAACAAGAAAAAAAAAACCATAAGAAGAACAGCCTCTCCGCGGATTCTTCTTCACGCGTCCGGTCTCGACTTCCGGGCAGTCTCTCCGCGAACGTCTTCTTGACTTCCTCGTGTTACGCAACCGAAAAGCGTTGCGCACATCCGCCGGTATTAATTTTGAGTAGACGAGGATGCAGAATTTCGACACACGCTCGGCTTCGACGCGCGTCGTTCACAAGAGTGCGATGTTTTTTGATTTTTTTTTTTTTTTTTTCAACACAAATTCGTCTGGTAAATTTCAACACCCGGCGGAAGATTGTTACAGTCGAATAATTTGTCTTACATTAATTTCAGACACTCGAGAATACGAGTTCGGAGCGATAAATCTCTCTTTACTTACGCTGCGCGCTCAGTGTTTTACGCGGGAGCGTTGAAAAATAAATGACAAATGGCGCACCACCGCCTAATGCGACGGATTAAAACGCACGATCGCGTCTGAAACAATATGCGGTAATTGTGGACCCGGTTTAAGCTCGGTTGTTGGTCGGCCGCGAAGCCGCTATTCATTAAACCCCGCGAGACCGCGCGCGCTCGCTCGCTCGCTCGCTCGTTCAGAGATCCGCTCTTTCACTACCGAACGCTCGCTTCATACCGAACTAGTCATTTATACGCGAGTCTCATAATCAGGGGGATCACATTAGAGTTTACAATTCGACAAAATGGTTTTGCAATCAGCAACGATCGACCTTTGCGGTTCGATTCCCAACCCGCTCGGGCTCCGATGATTAGCGTTTTGCAACTAATTACACGTTACATCGGAATTCATCAAACGATAGCCGACCGGAAACCCGGTAAAAATTCGTTCGATTGCGTATCCTCTCCTTCCACCCCCCCTTCCTCCGCTCTGCGGCTAATCACTCGCGTTCGAGAATCAAATTTATTTCGGCATAATTAACGAGAACAATGCACTTCTTCGGCGCTACTGGCTCGGACTGATATTTAATTAAGCGAAAAAAAAGACGAGTAGCGACATATCTCCTCGATCGATTTTCTTTTTTTTATCACAGGGTAAAACGAGTCGACTATTTGTTTAAGAAAGCTTCGCCGCCGATAAATAGACCTCGGTAGTAGTTGGAGCACATATGGATTCCGCGGAATCGATGTCTCCGTGTAAAAGAATAACGCGCGATCCAATTCCCTCGCTAGAAGCAGCAAGCAACTCGAAACGGACGCAACAGTTCATTCTCTCCATTCCTGCTATTCATTAACGTAGACCGTGGCTACCAGCGCCAGGAACGGTTTCAGAATCGCTTTAGCCTCGAGACGCGAACAAAAACCGACCGGTAGCGCTCGCGCTACAAGAGAAAGAGTAATTAGTAAGAGGAGAGGAGAGAGATCAATATATATGTGTGTGTGTATGTTGTGTACGTGTGTATGTGTGCGTGGAGGACGTTACTTTTCCCCTTCTAGCACTCTGTTTCACTCGGATACGGCGTTCTATGAAATACAACGTGTTCTATAAAGCACAAAGCAGCTCTTTTTACGCAAAAGTAGCGCTTCATCAACGCGATAGAAGGCAAACGGGGGGGAAAAAATTTTTACTATAAACTTTGCACGCGCGCGCGTTTATTAATCATCGCGCGATTAAATATCGTTCGCGGCAAACGACGGGTAGGAGGTACTGATTTTTCGCTTTCGCCGGCCGAAGCAAAATGCGCTTTTAATCCGCTTATAATTGTGCGTTTCGCACAAGGCATTGGAAGGTTGAAAAATGTCGCGAAATTTATTTGCCTCGCGCTTATTGTGACGCGAAATTACAACCAACGCGCGCGCGCGCTTTTTTTTTTTTTTTTGCAACAACAACGCGAAAAGCGATCGCGCGCGAAGAAGATATGGTCCAGACGAGGACCGACGTGTAACACGTACGCGTTGTTTGTGAATACGCGACGTACGTATGAATATACATACGCGCGGATTTTCTCCGCGGGTAGAACGACGCGGGACAGAAACTCTGCCTCGGACTCGTCAGCGAGGTTGGAAATAAAAACCGCCCAAGGCGCGCACCTGGACCGAGAGAGCGCGAGCCGAGACGCGAGCGCAAGGAAAAAGCGGAGGAAATTGATACGCGACGAGAGAGCGGAACGCGCGCGGGGAAGAAACGCGGCAAAAGTAGAGGCGCGATTATTTTTCCGCGGCGCGAACACGGTGGAATGTTGCGCATTCGCTCGCAACAATTGGCCGCTGCCGCCGTTGTCGTCGTCGTAAATGCGGCCTTCGTGAGTTCGCGCCGGTTGCAAGTGATTGAAACGGAAAACAGTGGCCGTATTTCCCTTTCTGATTAAGCTTCGCGGAAAAGTACGTGTAATCTTCTCCTCGATCGATACGAGCGAGAGAGAGAGAGAGAGAGAGATAGATAGATAGATAGAGAGAGAAAAGAGAGCCCGTTGTTTCAGCTCTTTGCCGCGTTAAAATTATTTTTGACAAAAAAAAAAAACTGTCGTACGTTACATGATTACGTAAAACGAACAACGTATAACATATATACGTGGAACAGTGTGCAATTTCGCGGAGGATCCGAATCTTCCGCTCTCTGTATTTCGTGCGCGGCGGGTCCACCCTCTTATATTAGAGCGCGTGCAACCGGCTGGAGATAGGGGGTTCGCGATCGGGATGCGTATCTCCCTTGACTATGATAACTATAGAAGTTGGGCGTGTGTGTATGTGTGTGTGCATGTGCGTGTGTGCTCTTAGGGAAGGATTTTTTTCCATTAGAAATAGCCGGCGCGCACGCGTGCGCACCCTAAAAAGCGAGTGCCGGCGGCCATCTGCGGCTCCACGAAAAGGTGCATATACACACGGGTGGTGCATGCAGCAGCTTTTTTTTTTTTCCCGAAGCGGTTTTGCTTTCGGAAATCACGCGCTAAGGCCGGAGCGAACACGCCCGCGGTTCTCGTTAATTAAAATCGCCATCAAACGGACGGGGAAAAAAATAAGGTACTTTCGCAGAACGGAGATTAAAGCCGAAGTTCTGTTAATGTTCGCGGAAGTCGGGAAAAGTGCACGGGCGAGAGGGGGAGGGCGGCGAGTGGAACCTACCCCGGGTTAAATCTAAATGATAAGAGTTTCCGGATTGTTTCTCCACCCAATATCTTAATGCACGAAAATTCTCGATGCAGCGCCGACACCGTTCGATTTTCCGTTCCCGAAACAAGAGCAAGGGATAGACAGAGAGAGAGAAAGAGAAAGGGAGGCGGGGAAAATTAATACAGGTGGAAAGAGAAGCGCGAGAGACGGCGAACGGTACGAAGATAAAACGAAAAAACTGAGCTCTCCGATATTCGTTCGGAGGAAGAGGAGGAGGAGAAGGAAAGAGAGAAATAGAGTGTGTGAGAGAAAGATAGGAAAAAAGACGAGAGACGAGGCAAGAGGAGCGGACTGTGGAAGAGAAGAGGAGGAGAAGGAGGAGGAGGAGGAGGATGTTGGCGAGAGCGACGGCGCTAACGATTCCTTAATGAAAGCTGAAGCGGCGCGGCAGAAGGCCAGCCTCGTGTTTCGGAGCGCCCGGGTTCTTTTACGCCACCGGTCCCACCCTTTGTGCGTATATACGTGTTATACGGGGTGTCCCCGGCCAATCGTATCTTCTTCTAACGGCGGACGCGCCGCGCGTCGAGTTTTGCCGTCGGCAGAAAAAATTACCGCGGATCGCGTCGTCGAGTGAGAAAAATAAAGCGCGCGTCGCGTCGCGCCCTAATAAAACTCGAGGATGTTCCGGTTCGAATCTAATTAGGGGATCGATGCACTTCGCCAGTTTGTCCTTCGATTGCGACGATTATATTAGCAATGAAGATATTCGAGTTCTTGTGTAAATTATACACGACCGTGTCGTGTTCGAATTAAAAAATAACACACAAAAGTAACAAATTGAATTTGCGAGAATAATAGAAACATCTTAACACCCGGCGGATGAGAAAAAAAATAATATCCTTCTTTCTTTCCTACGTCTCTCATAGTTTTCCTACATTTTTTTTCGTAAGTAGTTTAGCGCTAAAAATAGGAACGCGCGTGTGTGCGCGCGGCGTGGGTTCTGCTACATCCCGACCTCGTTGAGCACGAGGCGCGTTTTTATAACTTCCGTACGAGAAATACTGCATCCTGTGTCATCGAAGACGCGAGAAGAGCGTCGCGTTTAATGCCGCGCGCGCTCGCACACGCAGTTCGATATATTCCGTTTTGACAGAGATCCGCTCGCGAGCCCGCCGGAGAGTTAGACACACTCTCGCCTTTCGCGCGGTCGAACGCTTCCCCCAAGAACAAAACATCATCTCGAGGAAAAGGAAAAAAAACCCAATCTGATTAATTGACGCGGTATTGAAATGTAAAACTTAATAAAAATAAACGCGACACACAATGCACGCGCGAATATAAAATATTCGAGGATCACGTCTAGACTGGAGGATGAGATCATCCCGCGAGGCAATGAAAAAGTCATCGCGGTTGAATAAGAAATGAAGAAATATAATGCAAAGTTCCTCCCGAGAGAGAGAGAGAGAGAGAGAGAGAGAGAGAGATAGAGAGAGAGAGAGAAAGAGAGAGGGACCTCGCGTCCCACCTTCTCTGATCGCCAATTCTAACGACTCGCTCGCTCGTCGTTCTCCGCGCGACGATCACCGGTACGTGAGAAAACGATCGACGCAATTTGTCCGCGCGTACCTTCCAAAAATTGCTCTCTCCCCGGGCACTCGTTACCGGAATTAATTCTCTTGTCGATTTGCACGGGTTCCGTTATTTTTCCCCATTGTGCGAGGCGCGCTTCGTTCATCCTCCTCCTCTTTCTCCTCGTGCTCCCCTTCCCCCTCGAGTTTCTCTGCAATTTTCTACGGGAAGGTAGGACGTGCATTCGGGACAAAAGGACTTTTTCCAGTGCATCGAGTTACGCAATCTCGTACAAACGAAACGAGACCGACAAACGTCCCCGGTGACGAAAGAGTTATTAAAACAAAGTACGGAAGTGAATTAACGATATTCCTTTTCCGCGGTCCTTTCCTCCCTTTTTCTCCGCTCCGAAACTTCGAACGAGAGCGCGCCGGCGAATACACAGCGAGGATTGTGCGACTGCGTGTTTTTTTCCATCCAACAGCACGAAAATATACCGTTCACGCGGATTAACAATATGTTTACAGGTTTTAATGTTGATATCCCCCTTTACATTTAATGCACGGATACCAGAAGATGGTAACGGCCAAAGCGTATTTAATCCCAGAAAGAGAGAGAGAGAAAGAGAGAGAGAGAGAGAGCTAATCTCCAAAAGTATGAATTTTCATATTACGGAAATAACATTATATAATGACTAATGCGACGCAAACAAACAAACAAACAGCGGGCGGGGGCGGGAAGGATTAAAAAGAACGATATAAAAAAAATATCCCGCAACGAAATGCGCGAAACGTAAATTTTTTCACGCGCGAATATTCTTTCAGAAAAACATTTCATTTCGATTCCACCGCGTACCAAGTACATGCGGTGTGGTCGAATTCTGAGATTTCGTCAATTTTCACGAACCCGTGAGAATCAGAAGAAAGAGCGAGGAAAGGAAAAGACAGAGAGAGAAAGAGAGAAAGAGAGAGAACCTAAGGTGCTTTCCTACAAGACGACGTTCGCAGCTCGGCGAACAAGAGACGCTGGAAAAAGACTTTTTAACAGGTCAAGTTTCAGAATCTCAGTGACGCACAAATAGAATTACTCGTCGAAGGAAAGTATAGAGCTCGCCCCGCTTCATCTCTCCTACCCCTCTCCAGTTCCCACTTCCCGCTTTCCTGCCGTCCCTTTTCAATGCGCGGTACACTGCTCCTTCCTCACCGGCCATTCAGGATTCGCCCCCACCATCAAATGAAAGATGAGGAGCGAAGAGGTGAAGAGAGAGAGGGAGAGAAAACGAGAGAGATAGACAGATAGATAGATAGATAGATAGATAGAGATAGAGAGAGATAGAGAGAGAAAGAGAGAGAGAACGGATAGAAGAAGGAAAGAAAACGCTACACTGAGAGTCGATCGTATCGTTTATTTCTGTACCCCCGGAGGAGATTATCTTTTTCGTTTTCCAGCGGGCCGCGCGCGCGTCTCAAGAGAAGACCCGCTTATTGTGACAGCGTCATTGTCGTACGGTTCTGGAAAATTGCACACCATGAAAGCGTCCTTAAGACAGGCGGCCTTAAGGAATCCTGCCTTCCTCCGCTTCGCGCACGAATAATATCGGAACATGTTGCGTCTTTACGAGGCGCAGTAAAGAGGACCGATCGCGGGACCGATCGATGTTGATTTTTTTTCCCCCGTTTATCCCTGGTGTTTATGCCCTTCCTCATCGAATTCTTAGTCCAATCCGAAATACATTTTCCTCTCCAACAGAAACGATCGAGCTATGAAATTTTCCGCGTTAAAAAAAAAAAAAAAAAGAAAAAAGTTCGTCCGTTCGTGCGCAAATCGCTTTCCAAACAAAGTTAATCAAATCGGCTGCGATCGAGAGCGGCGGGAAAAAACAAAAACGTTCAATCGAAACGTTAATTTCGCGTCAATTTTCCCGCGACGCGTTTTCCGACCATCTTCTTATTTCCCAGAGCCAAAGCGCGACGTTATGATCCTTAGAAGACGAAAGTCCCGCGCGCGGAAAAGTTTCCCGAATGAAGAGAACCGGCGAGATCGTGTTACACCGATTTACATTTATTCATGACGTGATAATTTGATCTCCGTCGTCGGGCCTGCGAGACATCCCTTCGTCGTGCGTTTTCCGCAGGAGCGCGAGGACGTTGTCTTAATTCGATCATACCGCGCATAGTCCTCTTTTCGCTCCTCTCGACGACGACGACAACGAAGAAGGAGGACAATGCGCGCTCGCGCGAACGACGAGATATTGTGAAACTTACTGAACGAAGGTAAGTTGAGCGTGAATCGACTTTTTTATGGATTCTCGAGAACTAAGCCGGCGCGAGTATCGCCCGCGCTTCAAGAAGACCTTTTATCGTGACAGTTTCTTTTTATTGGGCATAAATATAATTGTTCGCGGTGGTTACGCAACGCGCGCGCGGTCAAATCGGGCGAAAACACAAGGTTTCCGCTGCTGCGACGACGAACGCGTTCGAATCTCTCTATGTGCATGTGTGTGTTGCATTTTAGTTTACGCAGAACCGAGAGAAAAAAAATACTGCAAAGTATCACCGGATGACGTGTCCGCTTGCAAGAAATAGTAATAAAACCGTCTGAAAGAAATCGCTGCTGAAATATTCTCCTTCTTTTGTGTGTTCATAAACAAAAAATAACTTGGCAATTTAAAATTATCCGATTATTTTGTATCATAAATATATCATTAAACGAATGAACATTGAAGCGCTTATCATTTAGAGAAAAAGAGAAAACCGAACCCCCGTTTATTAAAATTATACGATAATTTTAATCGGCCGAGCGAGTGCACTCGATATTTTGGTCTGCCGCGTAATAAGCGCAGAAGCACATTTTTACCGCTTACTTATTCTAGACGTAACGAGAAAAACAAAAAAAAGAAGGTAATTACGTTAAATTGGAATGATCAGAAACCGAAATTTCAGAGACTGTTCTTTCGCGGTCCGAAATTTTTATTAATTGGAGATGAGCGATAGACTTCTGTGTGAGAGAGAGGAAGATCTAATTACAACTGTATCGTTTTTAGAGAGAGAAAAAAAATCTCGTCAATTCGCAATTTTCAGCATACGCTTTTAATGCGGAAAAATTTCCGACAATCGCGCGAAAATTAACGGAAACTGCACTTGTGCAACTTAAATTCTCTGTGCCGTAACAGAATTATGACGCAATTTGTTAATTTCGCTCTTATTATGTGTGTTTGGCATTAACTTGATTCGATTTTGTTCGAATCAAAGACCCGTTTTTCTCTCAACGCGCGCGCGTGCGACTTTGCTCTCTTTCTCTCTCTTTCGCGATATTCCCCCAACGCGGAGGAATATCGCGGGCCGCGATAAAATTTCGTGAGTTTCCATTACATGTGATTCAATAATGAGCGCGTTCGGAAATTTGCGACGAGTGACGGCGATTTCATTGTCGCGCCCGAGCTGCAAACAAAGTCTCTCAACGTTTTCCCGTGTTTGTTTATCGTCGACAATAATACGCGGGCTATTGACAAAACATCGACAAATTGACATTATTGTATATCGATAATATTATATATTAATTACGGGGCACAAGAAAATTGCCGCCGCTCTACTTTTTGTGTAATTGGCTAGCGCGAAAATGCGGACCGCGCGCACGGCTGTTACGCAATTCGCGTCGCTTTTATATGTATTTCTACATTCGCATTCATAACTTCGCGAATACTTTGGCAATCGACTTTCGCACATTCCGCACATTAAATTTAACAGGCCCGAAATCGATGTGTTCCTACATCTCAAGTCGTTGGCGTGGAGCGAGCAACTTGCTCCGAGAGTTTCTCAGAGTTTGCGCGTTAAATATTCACAACAAAATTGGAAATTGATGCAAATTGTTCATTCTTATTATTATTATTCTTTTTTTTTTTTAAAGATCGAGAAAGTTGTAAAAAAAATACGATACAACGGAATCGTGTATTTGAGGACTTTCAAATGTGCGCGACTCGAGCAATTTTTACAAATGTCACTCGGCATGCGAAAATTGCCGGCGAAAAGTTGCGCGAAGTTACTTCCGCCGCGTTTGAGGTTTACGCGTCTGTCTCAAAAAATTTCCGGACCAATATGTTTGCGCGCGAGATCTGAGAATTCAATCCTTGGAAATTGTTCGGGAAAAAAGAAACAGAATAGAAATGTTAATTAATTATATTACATATACAGAATGTTAATTAATCGAATATGACATTTTTCACGACTTTCTCAATTAATTACACAAGTCTCGCGATGTTCCGTAGCAATTAATATCCGTTGTTGCTCCGAATTTCATCTTCTCTTTATCTCGCATTAAAATTTATTAACACGACGCCGAAGATAAATTCCGTTTCCGCAAAATGACACGGAAAGAAATAAAGAGATAAATTACGCAAACGCACTCGTTTCTTGTTTTACACATGCGAAACACGTAAGTTCACGTAATAAATGTGTGTATACGCGATGCTATGTACTGTGGACATTCTAACTGCAACGCGAAAATATACTCGCGCGCGCGCTTATATAAAACAAGTTCAATTGCATCGTAAAACCGCGGACTTTTATCATCCGACGATCGCGTACGCGCGCGCGCGCGCTTGTAATTTCGCGCGCGAAAGCTCTACTTCTAAATGCTAAATGACGACACAAGTGGCGTAAATAAGCTGAGGGTCCGGGACACCGCCACAGTGGCTTAATCCACTCTTTTAAGAACATGAGAGGATTATTCCCGAAGTTGGGGACATTACATTTGCATCAATCTTTCCGGGAAAAGAACAAAAAAAAAAAAAAAAAGAAAAAAGCGAGCGAGCGAGATCATTATTACGGAGCGAGTCTCTCTCTCTTTCTCTCTCTCTCTCTCTCTCTCTCGCAAACGAGTGGGAACGTCATTCCCGACGCCGAGGGAGTTTCATCTCATTCATTTAGATCTGTCCGCATAATTATCCGAACACAACGGAAATCGATCGAGTTTTCCTAATGACGGATCTCGTCAGAAAGAGAGAGAAAAGAAAGATAAAGGAGAGAGAGAGAGACGGATCGCGCGCGGATGACAAACTCCTTCTTTTTTACCTTCTCGTCCTCGTGCGGCGTGGGTGGCGTGGGCGGCGTGTACATTCGCGGCGCGTAATCGCCGATTGAGGAAGCGCCGCCGGTGGAGGAGCCTTGGCTCCTCGGCGGGCTGAGGTCCGGGATCGCGGCGTGATAATCCTGATGCAGACCGTTGGGCATCATCCCCGTAGGCACCACGGGACGGTACTCCATCGCGCGCACCTCCATGCCGATTGCAACGCGCAAGGGTCCCTCGGCTGCGCGTCTCGCGCGGCACTATAACAACTACAAGCCGACTCCGATCCCGCGTCTTCGACCTCCTTCCGGTGGTCGCGGCGATCCACCGCCTCGTCGTCGTCGTCTTTGTCCACCACCTCCTCGACGTCCTGGTCGTTGTTGTTGTTGTTGTTGTCGTCGTCGTCGTCGTTGCCGTCGCCGTGGTCGTCCGGCGGCGCAGGACACGCGCGGAGGAACGCGCGGGGCTGACCTTGACGTGTCCCGCACTTTGAAAGTCTCAGCTGCTGCTATCGCTGCTGCGACCTTGCACGACGTAGCACCTCGCCGCGAACGCGTGGCTCATAATCGCCGAATCTTGAGTGGAAACGTGAGAAAAAGGCGCGATTAACGCCGCGATCTCGCGTCGTCCCGTCCCGACGACCAACGCACCGCGCGAACTCACCGATTCGCGACGGTCCCGCTCATCGTCTCTCCTCTTCCCCCAAGAGAAATAAAGCGCACAACTCTCGCGAATGATGCGTGCGACGAAAACGAAGGAGCCGGATTCGGTTCGGAAGAGAATTTCAAAAAAAAAAAAAAAAAAAAAAAACAGGCAGAGAAAAAAGGCGATCTTCACGTTTTGTTTTTTCGATATTTATTGTATTAGAGATATAAAAAAAAAAAAAAAAAAAAAAAAACTCGTGCGGAAAGAGTTGCCGAAGACAAAATTCTCTCTCCGAGCCAGCCGCACTGACAAAGTGACGTTCACTCCGCGGCCGTCGTCGTGTGTGTTTACACGATTTTTATCGGCAGGGAATTTCAGGCGCACCGACGAAACGTATAATTCGAACTGGATTGCTTCACCGCGCGGGGACGAGATGTTCCGTTTTTACGACGACGTAGATCCCGTCCGTGTCAGGAAAAGAGGGAATTTGTAAACCTTTGCGCGCGCGAAGAAAATGGTCGCGGCGGTTTTCTCTTCACTTCTGAGCGACGAACTTGTTTTTGACGAACTTCCGCTCTCGCGTACGTATGTACTGCGTGCGTGGCTACGCTCGGTGCTACCTCAGGGTGATGCTCACCCCTTGGCTACTTTTTGCCGACTGAATGTTTTGTGCGGTGGAGACCCTCGGAACGGCCGGAGCGTGCACTACCCCCACTCGGGTTCTCTCTCACCAAGCCACCGGCTAAGCTGTGAGCGCACTACGACGGCGCGGCGTCTCGCTTGCTCCTGTGGCCGTCGCACGTACAGTCGATCTCCCCACCCTCGGATATCTCTCGCCGCCGACGACGACGACGACGACGACGACGGCTACGAACGGCGGCAACGACTACGGACAGCAACGACGACGAGGACGACGGTGATGGTGGAGGCTAAGCGCATACGTGAGAGAGGCACGGAGGGATAATTAAGCGGGTACATCGCGTCCTCCGTACCACTGTCTCTAGTTCACGCGCACTCTCTCTCTCTCTCTTTTTCTCTCTCTCTCTCGCTCTCGTTCTCCGCCGCTCCGTTTTCTCGCTTCGTCCTCCGCGCGTCATCTCTGTCGCTCCTATTTGAACCACGCCGCCGAGATCGCTCCGTCTCCGTCTCTCGCACGCAGTTTCCTCCTCCTCTTCTTCATCTTCTCTGTGCCCCCTCCACCAACCCCTTCCCTTCGTGTTTCTCTCACTCTCACTCTTCTCGAGATCCAACGTGCCGCGCGCCTACGGACCGAGGAGAAGCGTCTATTTTACGCGGCGCGGGGTTACACTCTCCGTTTGTGTCACCCCGCGTGAAAATCATCGATTTTTTTGTTTATATATATATACATATATATATATATATAAGTATTTTTTAATTATTATAGTTTTGCGATTCTCGATCGAGAGTATCGAGTGTTCCTCGCACGACCGGCGCGCGCGACATCTCTCTCTCTCTCTCTCTCTTTCTGTCTCTCGTAGAGTTTCTGAAGCGGCCGGATCGATCGGAGATCGCGCGGAATGTCGGTGAGCGCGTGTAATTATCGTGCAATCGGTAGCGAGTTCGCGAACCGCGCGTCCGCGAGCATAAATCAGAATAATAGTACGCGATCGTTCGATACTACCGTCATTATCCGTTGTTTACCGGCTCTCTGCATATTATACTTCCTTTGCTTCGAGAAGTCGACCGTTTCCTTCGAGAAACTCACTCTCAATGCGCGATATTGCGTTTCACACACACGCGCACGCGCATAACGATGTATTCTCGCAAATCGCCCGAGTTTGTTCTCCGAGATATATTCGAGAGAAAGAGAGAGAGAGAGAGAGAGAGAGAAGAAAGGCGAATCTCTTATTTGTGTGGACGCAACAGCTCTGCGAAATAGGACGAAGTATCTTCGAAGCGATATACCGAGTGAGTAAAACCGACTCAGACAGAATTAATTAATTATCTATTAATTATTGCAACGCACGTTAATTCTAGTGTTGTCTTTGATTACGCATTCAGATTAGATTCAGCAATCAAAGCAGCGGTAATTAAGCGTCGATATTATACACACATCTACGCCCCGTTTTACAAATTATACTTTTCCACGTGTCACTCCGTTCTCTCCTCTTGAAATCAACGCAACGACGCAAACGTTTCGAACGTTCGAGAAAAATGTTTGTCGCGCATAATCAGGAATAAATAATTATTTGTTTATGCTGAAAAAAAAGCAGCGGAGCGCGTATAATATTCCTCAAGGATAAAAATCAGACGACTCTTGACGACGATGCTAATCGATTTGTTTAGAGAATAGAGAGAATGCGTCCTTTTACCGGTTTTTACTATCGTATATTTTTTTATTTTTGTTATTCGGGCCGAAAACTCGAGATGAAAACCTGTTTCCACCGTGATCGATCGTTCACGGAAAGTGAATTTTAGATTCTCTCGCGTCTGGCCGAACTCTCACACGAGCTAATGGGACGCAACGCGCTTACGTGGGCGATAATTATAGCGAGTAAAAATTAATCGCACACGTGCCACAGTGCGTTTACAGTATACACATCTAATCGCCGATTTTATCTCACGTTTTTTTCTCCCCCTTCGTCGCCCGTGAACTCCCGTGATGTTCCGTTTTTTTTCTCTTTCTTTCAAGCGTCAAGAAAATAGCGTCAAGGAAACACGCACTTCGGCACCGTTTTCTTATCGCGCCGGTTTGTTTTTTTATTTTTTTATTTTTTTTATTTTTTTTGCTTTCGACATTTCTCAACAGGTACGCGAGCGAAATTGTCTTATCTTCCTCTAATTCCAAAATCTTCCGTCGTGCAACTTCAAGCACGGCGATTTTCTCTTCCCTCATTTTTGTTCAAGACGGTTTTTACGAACTTTTAAAAGTAATTACGGAAATTTGCATGAATTTTTTTTCGTTTTTTTCGTTTTTTTTTTTCTATCCGACTTTTGTACGACTTTTTCCCTCGAGTCCCTTGTTTAATCGAGAAACGCGACGCGTCCTTGGACCGACTCTCTCGACTGTTGTTATTCTTTCGAAACGCCGCGCCGCGCCACGTCGCGTCGGTCCGTAATTACTCGAATTTTCTCACTCGATTTAAACACAGTCGACGCTCTCCGCTCCCATCGTTTCACGCCGTGGAAAAACGCATCGTCATACGTGGTTGCCTTCTGTTGCCCAACGCGCGCGCGCTTCACCCTCCGGAGAAAGATCCGGCCCGGGTGCAAGGTGACGCATCGCTTTCCTTACACAGACTCCCGGCACAGTTTCCTCGTCGTTCTCTCTGAAACGTTCGACTCGACCGGGATAATCTTTCGGTGTTGTAATGGAACACGTGGAACCGCGCCTCCCCGTTCGCTTGGAAGTCGAAATTTGTCAAACCCCGTCGTGTTACGTCTCCATAAATGCGGTTCCGATTTTCACCTCCTCCCTCCCTCCTCCCTTCTCTTTTTTCGACATCGAGAAACATCATATTTCATCGTCTCTTTACCGGATCGCGATGTACACGTGTCGTGTTTCCACATCGAGGCGGCAGTTTTATCGAAAAGCGAAAAAAACACTCCCGAGAGAGAATCAGGACGATTAGCGAGTCGCGTCTTCTTCCGAGAAATGAGAGAGAAAAAAAACGGTAACACCGACGCTTAACCGCATTGCGATGAACAGAGGAGAGTGCTAGAACCGAAGCTGAAGTGAGCGCGAGAGAGCGAGCGCGCGGGGCTCTTGAAAATAAAATCCGATTCAGCCTCGCGACCCATTAACTTCGCCCTTAAGTTCTCGACCTTGGGGTCCACGTTTTACAGACCATAAAAACGACGAGAAAAATCCGGCTCTAGGCGCCACCGAAAAAAAAAAGGAGAGAGAGAGAATCTTGTCGTTTTGCCCGCACCGGGACGTCGCATGATCGACTCAATTAGTTTTTATTTATTTACTTTTTATTTTTTATTTTTTTTTTTTTACAACCGAGCCTCTTATTTTTTCCTCCTCTCTCTGTCAGTCGCGATATTCCGGCTCGAACTGTCTGCGGTTGACCGAGATTTTTTTTATTTTTTTTTTTACGACACAACTTCAGCTACTGGTTGTTGATGTCACCTGCCCCTCTTTTTTCCCCAAGACCAAGCTTTACTTCTCAAACCTCTTTTTTTTTTACCCCCGCTCTCTGCGACTGTTTTTTTTCTTTTTTACACGCGTGCCGCCACTTACGGCGAACAGTCTCGAATGTGTGTTGACGCGAACGGCTCGAAAAAAAAAAAGAAAAAAAGAAAAGGAATAACAGAATCCGCGCGGCGAATTCTAATAAAGGGAGGGACGCGAATGTGTGTCGGAGGATGCGGGTGACGCACGAGCCACCCTGTTCGTCCGTAAGACACACACTTCGCGTATTGTCGGAACAATTTTTCGCGTTTTCATTTTTGTTTGCGCTGAGGGCGCGCGCCGCGCGTTTCTTTAATTAATACCAATTAGTTAAAACATCCGCGCGTTTAAAACAATTGCGTTCGGAGCGTTTAAACACGCGGGACATTTTAATAAAATGAATAATCCAGTTTGCGTGAATATCGCGACAACAACTGTGTTCCGAGTCTCGTCCGTGGTTTCGGAAACGCCGCGAAACTCCGATTTAAACGGCGAGGTTCGTGCGTGCACAACTTTCGCCGCAATAAAGCGAGCCACGCACAGCGCGAAGAAGAAACGGATTTTCCCGACCCACAACTCGGGTGATAATTATCTGACTATTCGCGCGAATGGGTGATGTATCGCGGTTGCGGACAAAACGCCGAGGGACAAAACGCGCCGGCAAATGTGGGGTAGAAAGAAGATCAAAAAAAAAAAAAAAAGGACGATTTTTCGGAAGCGGACCCCTCGCCTGCGAGTCGAGCGGAAAGCAGCACGACCCAGGCACGGCTGCCATATGTCCGCGCGGGTTTTCTGATGCGTTTTCGCGCCGTTTGACACCTTTCCCGCTCTTTGAGGAAAACCGTGTGCGCACGAGAAAAAAAGCGCAGCGCGCGAAGAGACTCGTTTATTCGGGCTTATCGTCGCGTAATATCTGTGAAAATTTCGGATCGCGCCAAACACACCGGCAGAGAAAACATAACCGAGCTTAGGCTCACGCCGCCCTGGTCCCGTGAACTTTTCCTTTGCGAGCGAATTTTTTTCCATATAAGACATTTCTCTCTATCTATCTCTCTCTCGGAAATCTCTTATAACTGCCTGGCTTAAAATAAAGCTCCGGAACTCCCCGGGAACTTATTTGCGTGTACTTATTCCTCTCCGGCATTTTGTCGCTCGCGCTTTGTGTTTGCACACCGAGACAGATAGTTTCCTCTCCTATGTCGTTCGTCGATCTCTCATCGAATTCTCTCAAATCCGTGAAAAACCCCCATATGTCACGTCACATCATCTCCGTTTTCCAACGCTTATCAGATTCTGATGCGCGGCAATTTTTCTTGTTAATAATAATAATATTATTGTTATATTTATTTGCGTATTACTTGATAGCGATGTGGAAAAACTAGTGTGAAACGCGAACGTGACAGTGCCTGTTCCGCGATCTAAACTACCGAATCATCATTTGTAGCGGGATATCGCGGTGCGATATCTTGTCTCGCTGCAAGAAACGCGCGGGATCCCAAAGAGAAGTAAAGAGGAAAAAAAAAACGTCCGCAAGAGAAAGAGAGAGAAAGAAAAAAGGGAAACGCAGTCGGCAAGGCGGTTCCGACAGGCGCGCAGATAGAAATCGCTTTTAAGATGTCCGCGCAAGTAGGCGCCTTGGCACGTTTCATTATGATTAGAAGCGACCAAGCGTGGCGCGGCCATTCCTTCGGAGTCTCTCGCCTAGTCTCACCTCCAATCTACCGAAAATCAGCGAAGCGTGGATCGCGGTCGTTTTGCTACTCTCGGGAGAGAAACAGATGGATAGAGAGGGAGAGAGAACCGTGACCGATCGCGCGCGCGGATTGTCTCCGCTGCCGATTCCGAACGTGTCGCGCGAAATCGGCGCGAAACCTCCGTCACGAACTATGCCGCGCGCGATTGCCTATAATAATAATAATAATCGTAATAAGCGCGAGATGGCCGAGTCTCGACTCCGTTGCGGTGCTTTTTTCTCTCCCTCCCTCTCTCCCTCCTTGACTGTTTTTTCGCCGCCAAGTGCAGCATTCGTGCGTGAGAAATTGCCAATACGATCGGACGTGATGTATCGTCGTAACCGTTTAGCGAGCCTCTCCTTCTTTCCCTTCCGTCTTTCTCGTTGCGACACATGTCGCGATGCAATCACCGTTTCGCTGGATCAATCCCGGATGCGAGCTCGATATTGCCCGTCCCAAACGTCCGGCTCGTAATAATAATAACGGGACACATCAAGATGCACACCGCGGGGTATCGATACGAGATTTTTGCGCCGGCAGTCACCGCGATTGCGCGATCGCTTGATCGACCGACCGGCCGACCGTGGTTTAATGATAGCGATCGGTCAGCTCGCCGTCACCCCTTATTAAGGAGGGCGGTTCGTTCCCCGTTTTTCCCCCGTTTCGACCACTTCTCTCTCTCTCTCTCTCTCTCTCTCTCTCTCTCTCTCTCTCTCTTTCTCTCGTTGAACGGAGGAAGGGGTCCACGGCAATTCACGGTCCGGCAAAAAAACCGGAATGATTCGACGGGAGCGCGTTACACGTCGCATCTGTGCTCCTCGGATCTGCATATGGTCCGGACTTACTTTAGGCGCGACACATCCATCCCCCTCGTGAGCTGTTTTTCCCTTCCATTTTTTTCTATCTCCCTCTCTCTTTTTCATCTTGTTTAAGCAACGTGGACACATTACGACGGCTGCGTTCCGGGGGTTGCCGAGGAAGGAAGGAGGGTAGAAAAACGAGCGAAGTGCCGCGAGAAGAGGGGAGGCTTTACCAGGCCGTCCTAATTTTAACTGCGCGTACAAATCGTTTGAATGACAATGAACGTCGCAGACCTTCACGCGGGGCTCCAAGACGATTTTCCACTTCCACTCCTCGCGTTGTCGTCGTCGTCGTCGTCGTCGTCGTCGTCGTCGCTCTTTACCCTCCTGCCGCCGATCAAAACGGGGGATATTCTCGTCCGGTGCGCCGGTAACCCGATATGCAAATATTTTTCCCACTTAAGCGCGGAGATTAATGATGACGCTCCGCATCGGAAAAATCGGTAGCTTCCTTACCGCGGGATTCATCGCGATTTCGCCACGCCATATCCGGGGGATTTAATTTCCGATTTTTCTAGTCCGCACGTAGCGGGGACGATTTCCGTGAGAGCGCGACACGGCAAATACCGTTGAAGCGATTTTTCAGACGCACGACACACACGTGCGCGCGCGCATCTGAAAGTGTCGCGCACGGTGTGTGCGAATTACGGCAAATTAAACAGCGCAATATATCCGCTTTAAAAGAACATACACACACATACAAGGATTTTTAATATAATTTTCCACTAAAACTTCGGGGTAGATTTTTCTCCAAGATACGAGCCGCCGTAAGATCGCCAATAAACTGTTAATCTTTTCCATCGGAGCGTTCTCGAAAAAACGAAGTTTTCGCGGAATCAGGGCATTTTAAAAATTGCCGAGCGAGGCTATCGCGATAAGGACGAGTCGCGCGGGTTATCATCTCCCGTCGTCGTCCTCCAGTGTTATATTCGGAATCGAGAGCGCGCGCGGAGCAAGCGCGCGAGCGATCGAATTGAGTTCTTTCGTGTACACATCGCGGAAAAGGGAAGAAATTGGAAACACATAGAGAGAGAGAGAGAGAGGCGCGTATGCGCCGTTCTCGTATTTCGTCGCTACCGTATAATACGATGAATTTTTTTCGACTTCGCGCGTGTGTTGTAAAACACGGTCACGGCTTGACGTTCGTTCGTCACACAAATAACGCACATATGTATGTATCCGCGTTGGGCCAACTTTTGGTACGCTTTATTTTTTTCACCACCGATCTCTCTCTCTTTCTGCCTACCCCCGCGCACAAAGATTCCTCCTTGTAGCACAGGACGAATTAGGGACGCGCGTCAAAGCGGGAGTCTGGGCGCTCTTTTCTGAAAAACGCTCTCTCGACACCCCCCGGCAGCTTCTTTATATGACGAGTGTGAAAAGGTACGAAACGATATCACTCGATCGCACCCATCGATCTAACGCGTCATCGATTCAACGAAATTGTTCCACTCTCTCTCTCTCTCTCTTTTTCTCTCTCTCTCTCTTGTTTTCTATATTAAAGCTCCGACGATAATCACGTTGAATTATGTCAGAGATCGCGATAAATTGGACGCCGAAGTTTATTAAAAGATTGTCGCGTTGACGAAATAAAATAAACTGCACGCATCTCCGAAAAAAAATATTTAAAATATGATATGCTAAAATATTATATAATATATATGCAATAGTTCCTTTCTTCATTGTTTTATTTAAATGAAAGCAACGTACGTGACGCACGAGAAAAAAACCAGTTTTTTGACTTGACGTAAATCGCACGCAAATCGAAATATATGCATTATTATTCACGTGATTCATAATTAATATCGTTATGATAATTCTGCCATTCGTATAAATTTACGTTTATGACGTAAATCTATATGTTACTGCAATCGGAGACAAAATCTCCAAAAATATATTGTATAATGTATTTCGTAAGATTTCGATTTCAAGCTGCGTGTGATTGTGAAGTTTTTTTTCGTTGCTTGCACGCGGCGGCGTTCCTGCTGAAGTAACAGAAGCGCGAAAATTCGAGCGCGAGATGCGCTCCGATAGTCCGTATAATCGATCTTCTCTCACGAGTTTGTTATTACTCTATTACGAATTTACTGCACAACTTTTGGTCGTTAATTTCAACAAAGTCAAGGTCCGCAATCTCGTGTGCGATATCGCGCGCACTTTTGTTAAATAAAAAACCGACTCGTTCTAACACACAAAGGTTTTACAATTTTATTAAAATAAAAATGACCTGCTTCAATCGTGCGCACGTTTTCTACTTTGGCTCAGCCAAATATCGTCAGATCATTTTCTTCTTCGTACCGTTACGTTCTCTTTAGGAATTTGAAAATCTTTCTAAGATTTGACCTAACTTGCGAAGATTTTCGAACTGCAAAAAATAACGTGCTTACATCTTTTTTTTTTTTATGTGGAAGTTTATGAGAACTTCACGTAAGTTGCTCGTTCGAGCCATTGTGAGCCATTAGACAGATTTCTGACATACAATCTACTATTTATTTTCTCCCTTTTTTTTGCATTAGCCACTGTCACGAGATATTTCTAATGTTGAATGAAATTAAGGAAACCCGTAAGAAGAGTCGCCGCATATATAATAAGTAATCGCAATAAATCGCCTCTTTCTCCTTTGCTAATAATCCCGGAAACGAAAAAGGACCGGTGAAAAAAATGATAGAAAAAATGATAGAAAAAACAACGGTACAATGGAATGGAAATTTTCAAAGGGTGACC
Organism: Pseudomyrmex gracilis; assembly: GCF_002006095.1. Classification (NCBI taxonomy): domain Eukaryota; kingdom Metazoa; phylum Arthropoda; class Insecta; order Hymenoptera; family Formicidae; genus Pseudomyrmex; species Pseudomyrmex gracilis. Next base: position 765,094 of record NW_018020627.1, read on the forward strand.
AAAACTAGAGCGAAAAGAGAAAGAAAGAGAAAACGGTATACCGTTAGAGAAAGAGAGACTTTTGCCGCACGTGTCCGACTTTAAAATTGCGCAACGAATCTTGTCCCTTTTTCTAGTTTACGAGTTCTTCTGACCGACAGACCAGGATAGAGCGCAGTGAGAAGCACGTGTGCCATTCGTGCTAGCTTGGAGGTCACAAAAGTCCGAGAACCATTCTGCCATGAGCCTGGATTTTCAGAGACTCCTCCTATTTCGCTTGCCCAGGGATGACTTCTGCTTTTACCCCTTTTTTTTTTTGCTGGCCGAGGCGCAGTAAATCCCGGTTGGTACCGGAAAAGACTCCGTCCAGAAAGTCTGCGACGCAAAGTTCGCACTCGTTGAAAATCATTCGTTCCGAAGAGACAACGCAGCGAGTTTTCATATTCCTCTCCGCGCGAAACAACACATATTTTTCTCAACGGCCAAGTAAAAATCACGGGAAACACACCTGTCGGAAAAATTGTCGCGTCTGTTCTGAAATCAATTTGTGCGGCAATCGGAAGAGTCTCGTTTGAATTATCAAACGGAAATAAAAAGCGAACACGGTCGTTTCCCAAGACACTCGCTCCGGAAGTTGCGTAAAAGCGGCGAGGGCAGCGTTTTTCGAGAATGGAGAACATTATTCGCCTCCAATGCAACGCGCACTACGTGGGGTGGAGAAAAAACGTTTATAATCTCATGCAATCCCGAGGCGAATGGACGCGAGGACGAGTTGAAGGGGGAGGAGGGGAGCCTCGAGTTTTTGGGAAAATTTCTCAAAAATGCAGGAAGTCGCAGCAACGACCACGAAACATATGCGCGACCTCTGACCGGAGGTCAGAGAGAGCCGCGTATGCCGCACTCTCCTCCCTCTTGCGATCTTCGGGGTCGACCGAGGTCATGGGAACTCATGGGGGTCCAGCGAGGATCGACGCGCGGGCCCTCTGAGATCTGCCCCCTCCACTCGCGCGCGCGCGCGCGAGACAGGGTAAGTTTTCTGACGCGTCATCGGTGGCCAGGTGAGCGGGTGACTGAGTAACCGCCTAACCGGGAAATCCGGCTAAAAATCAATGACAAGCGAAGCCTCAACGGAAGCGTCTCACGGAAGGGTAACAAACTCACTCGAGGTGTTTCGCAAGTGTATTAGCTTCGAGGAGAAAAAAAAGAAATAAACACGTTTTTTCCGTAGCCGCGTAACGATAGTTTTTATTTTCTTTTAACTGACTCAAGATTCTTTTTATTACACACATAAAAACTGTTCATTATTTATTTTTATAATGAGAAATCAAGTTCGCTCGCGTAGCGAATGATCGGTAAAGCGAGTTATTAAGAACGTATTATTATTAAGCTTTTCAATCAAGCATCCGGAAGAGTTACCTGAGGGGTAAAAGACGAGAAAAGTTGCGCAAATCGATCAATAAGTGTAGCGTGCGATCAATAGGGGCCCCTCCCCGGGTTAAACAGGCCGCGCGCGTATCTCAAACCCTTTCTCGGATCAAAAGAGAGAAAAGAGGGAGGGTCGCGGCAATGCCTAGCGCACCTGTCGATAATCCGTTGGCCCTCGATAAATTTTCGCAAGACGTATTGCGTCCCGTACATTGTTTCGCTCGACGTATTAGCTATGCAATGGCTTAAATGCAATTTTTCTTAATCACATCGAGTTACACATAGGCTGACGTATATTCAGCTATAAATACTTCATCAGCGACTCTCTGCGCAGTTGCGTTGCGCGCGCGCGACCGGATTTTCAATTTATTTTCATTAATAATTTTATACATTAAACGCAAAGTGTCAAAAAATAGAATTGTCCGCGACAAAAAAAAAAAAAAAAAACTGATCTAAAAACCGTTGCTTATAGCCGCTTGGTAATTAAGTGTCCGATAAAATTTCTATAAGCGCGTATTTGCCGATTAATTTGGGTGTCGTGTGTTTATAATTGCTAATAGAATTTTCGAAATCTCCGATAAACGCTCGCTCGCTCCATTATACGCCGCGAGAAAATCATCACGCAATGTCGAATCGATCGTCCTTACGAAGTAACGAGGGCCGAGACCGTCGAAAGAAATCCGTCGACATCGAACCCCTTTTTATTTCGCCGCGGAGAAAAACACGATTGCACGCACAATGACAGGACGCGTTTACAAACGAAAAAAAAAACCAACCCGATGCACCTGTAGTAAGAGCGCGCCGCTCTACCCTTAATATTTTGATGGCTCAATACGCCGCCGACAATGCTATCGAGATGGATTTATATACATGTACGAGCGCGAGAGACGAGAATCGTAAAGAGAGGGAACGGGGGGCGCGAACCCTTTTTTCGATCGCAGTTCAATACCCAAATTGGCTCGGGCAACAAAGGCCACGGAACGGGGGCTCTCGCGGTGCCCGCGTCAAGCCGCAAAGCGGAAACCCCCCTTTCTTCGAGAGTGGCACACGCCTCGAACAAGGAGACGAAAGGTGTTACAGATTAGGAGATATCAAAAGCTTTTTGTGCCGCGGGCACGCGCGCGGGCGGCCAACCGGCTCGATGTGTGACGGTATCTCCCGCTTATTTTGTATGCGTGTCCAAAAAAAAAAAGGAGAGCAAGGGAGAGCAAAACAGTTAAGCGGCTTTGGTTAATGTCCGGCTTTTTACAAGCGTATCTCGTCTTTCAACGTGTAAAAAAAAGAAGAAAACACAATCCTTACCGCACGTATTTGGTATGAAAATAAAAATGAAACAAATATGTAATCGCGTTTTTTTTCTGTGTGCGCTAAATCGCGTAATTACCTCCGATAGCTCCGGGAGAAAGGGGGAGTCTTTCCCCCGAATAACTCAATATTTTTTTTTGTTTTTCGTTGATTGATATCTAAATTGGCTCGGTTACAAAGGCAAACCCGGGATGTGTTTGGAGAAACCCTTTTTCCACAATAGAAGGATACACGCGCCACGAACGAGGAGGCAAACAGGTCGAAAAACAGCAAAAAGCGCCGGAAAATTGTAGATAAGGGGCACTGCAAACACGGCGGATCCGTTTCATGTATCGATCGCGCGCCTCGCGCGCTTTTTTTCCACGCGGCACCCCCTTTTTTGTGTTTTTTTTTGTTGCGTGATAAAAAAAAAACCTCCTCGTTGTACCTGGATTACGAAGACGGAAATGCCGCGCTCTTGCGATACGTGAAGTTTGGTTTGTTTTTTTCGCATCGCTCAAGAACAGGTGAAACGGAGAAAGAAGTGGCATCGGACAAGTGCAGCGGGGATTGACTTTTTTTTTCTTCGCGATTTTTTATCGAGCTCGAGAAAAAATTTTATTGAAAATTCAACGGCGCGTTGAATTTTCGCATTTGAAATGTCAAATCGTAATTTCTCAAAAAAGTGACATCTTACGTTATTTGAACAAAAAAAAAAAAAAAAAAAAAAAAAAAAAAAAAAAAAAAAAATATGCCGCTATTTAATTTCAAGTAAATGTCAGCAGATTGATCGCGCCGCGTTCCCGACGACGTGTTTCATATTTGTTAGAGATTAAGCTCGGAGGGCGTGACACAAGCTCGCGCACACACACACAAAAACCACGCGGATCCGTGTCAATGCCAGAAATTGTTTTAAAGAGGAGCTGCCAGTCCCCGCTCGTCGCGAACGACGGGGCGGGAATGTTTTCCCCGACAAGCCTTAGCTCGAGGACGGTCCCAGAAGATTTCTGGCGCGCGTCCGAGAGGTATCGAACAAACGAACGCAAACAAACCGAAGCGAGTAGGTGGGCAAAGGAAGAAGAAGACTCCGGAGTCGTTGCTTTGATTTTCGACGGTCGGTCGGACACAAATAGTCCCTCGGCTACTCCCCGAAACAAGTGCAACGGCCGACCCTTAATCACGCATTCGGCTGACACGAACCCTCCCTGCGTAATTTCCCGTTTTCTTTCCCGCTCTTCTTATATCTTTCTCCTTCTGTTTTTATATTAATAAATTAAGAAAATTGCCACTGGCGCGCGAGTGAATTATTCACGCCGTTATAAAAGCTATCGCGCGTCTTTTCGAGAGAAGAGGAAGGAAGAAGAAGCAGATGGAATGGAAAATGGGAGATGGCGTTACATCGCGCGGATTATTCATATATATATATATATATATATACGCTCCAAAAATATATTCCGAATGTGTCGCACGTCGACGTAGACGGACTATCGTTTCTGACAAGCGCGAAGACAGGCAGATGGGGTGGGCGAGACGACGGAACAAGGAAGGGTACGGCAAAGAAAGAGCGTGGCTCCGCAGAGGGTGGGAGGAGCGGCGCGGAATTTTCAATTTTTCTGAATGCGAATCGAGGCATCGTCTCGAGACGACTTTTCGGAAAGGGGGGTACCGGCGCACTATTGTTGCCGCTCGGGGCCCGAAAACATCTGTAATCCGTTTAGCCGTGCAAATTTCCTATTGAGACCGATTCTCTCCTGTCAAAAATCGACGTTGATTCCTTTGCTCTCACCCTCGCCAACGGGAGACGTGCCACGGGTGAGGCATCGATCGCGATAATGCCGCGTGCGTGCGACGCGCTCACGTAATTCTAACGCGCGCGAGAAAGCGCAAAGCCGATTTCCCCGAGTGCTGCGAGGGGCTTTCCGACGATTCTTGCGTTAATCGTCGTCGTGCGAGTCATCTGCTCACGAAGAAACACGGCGTGCGCGAAAGCTAAATTTTAAAACTCTCGTGAAAGTAAGTAACGCGCTTTCGAATTAAATAATTTTTATAAATTGTTTGTTTTTATTATTTTTTCACTCTGACAGCAGTAGAGGATATAAAAATAAATAAAACAAAATTCATCAAGAAATAATTTACGCAGATAATAACAATTCAAGGCGCGCGCACACACACACACACACACACACACACTCTCGCCTGTTATCAGGATTAATACGACACAAGGCCATTTTCTAATTCACTTTACGTAACTTTATATAGCGGCGCGAGCAAACGAAAGATTCATTTTCTAGATTGGGAGTCACGCAACAAGAAAGCCGATTATCTAGTTTGTCAACCGGCATTTCTTATCTAATAGCGAGAACAAAAAGTCGATAAATTTAATTTTTCTCATTGCCCACGAATTTTGTTTTTGCTCGTCGCTCTTATTTACGCTTTCCGCCGCGCTTGTAAAAAACAAAAAAACCGCAAGAAGGACGCGATGGAGACGTCATGTCCGGCTCGTTTGGACCGACCCGCGGGGCACACACACGAAGGAGGAAACCCATTATGAGCAACACCGGGCCCGGGAGTTTCGGCTGTACCGTTAAGCAAATTTTCAATGAAATTTTTTTTTCCCCCGTATTGTGCGATGACCGGGCCAACCGACGGCGAAAGGGAGGAAGGCGGGAGAGAGACGTTCATGAAGGAAACAAAAAAAAACTAGAAAATTCGTTACCCTGATCGAGAGACCCCGATCTAGCCGGACGTTGGACCGATCACTGGTGGACAGGGGGGGGAGGGGGTCGCCGAATTCGAGATTTCAGGAAAAACCGAGCAAGGGAGAGCAATAAAGAGGGGAGCGCGCGCCGCGCGCGATTAGAAAAAACGCAACCATGTGGCGCGCATGGAAGGGAAGCTGCAAGATTTTTTTTTTCGTACAAAAAGGGGGCCTCCTCGTGTGCGATGCAACGGTAGGAAGAAGAAGATTCGGAGGGAAGCGAACGAACGATGAAGGGAAGGAGGGAGGGAGGGAGGAAGGAAGAAAGGAAAGACGCGCGCGAGTCCGGGATTTTGTCCGGAAGGATCTACCTTCATAAATTTGTATCCAAAATGAAAAAAAAAAAAAAAAAAAACGAGACGTCGCGCGTGCTTGCGTCCCCTTCTCTTGACGAGTTGCCGCTGTTGGTCGTCGGTTTCTCGCGTGAAACGTTTTGCGCACGGGGAGAGAGAGAAGGAAGAGAATGCCCGAGAGGTCACGTGCGACCGGCACAAAGGAGACAAGTGTCCGTTGCGCGGCGGCGAAATGAATGCAAAAACGCCGACAAAGTCCCTCCAAACGAAAAATCGCGAGAGAATCGCGGCGATCGAAGTTCGGTAATAGTTTCGACCACCAGTCGTTCGATCGTAGAAGCTTTGCCGTTCCCACAACCAAACGACGAACCCCCATATACAGAGCCCATATTTGATAAGGGGCCGCTGAACTTTTTTGTGAAACAAAATCTGACCAGATGTCGGCGCGGGCCCTCGAAAATCCAGGTAAAAAATACCTTCGGCTGGTTGGGCCGCGTACGTATTCGTTCGTGTGGGAGGCTTCGGTTCGTCATTAGGTCGCTAAATCAATCCAGAGGGGGATCGTCTCTCTCTCTCTCTGTGTGGATCGTTTTCACGGTGCGCGAGCAAGCCGAATCGGGTATCCGGTTCTCACAGTTCGGTTGGAAGTTGGTTGATTTCTCGGGGTTGGAAAATTAAATATAACGCGAGATAAGAGAAAGAGATTTCCGTTAATTGCGATTCTTTCAAAATTAATAACTTCGAGAATGAGAAACGACTTGGAAGGTATCAAGATAGTGTTTTGGGGAGAGATAGATATTGAATTTGTGTCACATCGTCAATATAATAATACCGTTCGTCGTGTCGCGCGTCTTCATTTTACGATTATCCTTCGCGAGTCGATATAAAAGTCTCGCTTGTGATTTTATCTAATTAAGAGTTCTCCTTTTTGCGGACTCATGTTATAGATAACGCGCGCGCGCGCACACACACACATCCACGACGTACGGAGAATATGTCAATTTTACATGTATATTATATAACACACACGGTTTTGCATATGTAAAATGTATTATTTTACGTGTGTGTGTGTGTGTGTGTGTGTTGTGTGTGACACTTTGTCCACATGTGTGCGCGTTTCTTGAATATCTCGCTCTCTGCCTCTCGCACCGTCAATTACGATAAGTAAATTGATATCGTTACGAGAGCTCACCGGAAGGATATTTCTTTAAATAGCAATCAAGCAGAACGACGTGACATCAGAATTCGATTAGTACGTCCAAAAGTCTGGAACATGCGGAATAGACGACCAAATATAACGTCGTTCCGCGCGTTAAATTGCGGCGGGATATGATATGTCGCGAGAGTTTCTTATTCCGTAAAATAAATAATTAAAAAAAAAGCGAAGAAGGACTTCGAAGCGAACAACAAACCAAAGCGCGCACACGTACGCCAATTTTTTTTTTTTTTTTTTTCGATCACCTGTCGCTCGAGAGCGGCGCTCTATTGATTCCGCCATTATTGCCATCGCTCGGTTATTTGCGTAATCGCCGAAAATTTAGATTGCAATCGATAGTCGCAGCGGAAAGTACCACGTTCGGCACAAAGCTGACAAACACTCTCGCGCTCCACGCGCGCGAGAGAAAGCAGCCGGGAGCGGATATTGCGCCCGATTTCGCGATGATGAATTGAAAATAAAACAAAATAAAAAAAAAACAAAAACAAAAACAAAAACGCCGCGCGATTACGCATCATATGAAATAAGAGCGAAGCTTGTTTCTCTTGAGAAGAGAGCAGGGTGCGAGGGAGGAGGGAGAGAAACACACACGAGGAAGTCGAGCGGCGAGAGAAGGAACGGGTGAAAAACGCAATGCGTGTTCTACAAGTAGGAAGACGGTCCCTTCTTCGGGATCCAGACGCAGGGACAGGTGGCAGACTGGGGCTCCGTTGAACGGAGAGAGAGGCCGTGGGTCCCTCAAAAAGCGACGAGGACGGCAACACAGAGAGCATGGGAACCTGACTTTCGGTCGGGGGCAGCATCCCTAGGAAACGCGCACCAAAAGAGCTCTCTCTCTTTCTCTCCGCCTTTCTTTCTTTCTCTCTCTTTCTCTCTCTTTCTCTCGCGCTTTCATCAAGCAGACATCCACGTATGGTCGAACGCTCTCGTTGGATGTATCTCCCCTGTGGGGAGAGAAAATGAGGAGAACACAGAGAGATAGAGATAAAGAAGGAGAGAGGGGAGGCAGGGTGTGTGTGCACCTTAACGCACATCGCCGGCCGACGTGAGACGGACGTCGTCAAGTTTCCTGTCTCGCAGGATTTCTCTCGCAAGGAGAGAGGCTCATCGAACCGCGTGATACGATCTTAACAACAACACAACGGGGCCGGGAGGATCGGCCTCGCTATGACCGCTTCCGTCGGTTCGTTACGGATCCGCCACCGATCTCGACACGGTAGCTTCGCTCCGCGATATTGACTTATGATTTATGTATCGCCTGGTTAACGCGTGGAAATTAAAGATGGCGAATCCCGAGGAAATCACGCGGAGCTGGTACATAAAGAAGTTCTCTCTTTCTCCTCTTTCTCTCTCTCTCTCTCTCTCTCTCTCTCTCCCTTTCTCTCTCTCTGGTCTTACTCAGTCCGCCTTAGTGTGATGTCTCACGATGGCATATACAAATAAGTTCTTATTATTATTGTTAACTTTTTTTTTTATTGTTAATTTGTATTATTTTTATATTATTTTTGTTTTTATTTACAACATCTCGTTTATATAATTATTATGGTTAATCTATTTTTATATTTATCTAATTTGTACAAAAGTCTTAAGCGCTTGAGGGGACTTGTTCCAGGGCGCGGAATAAACAACGCTTTTCTCTCTCTCTCTTTCTCTCTTTGTACGGACGCGGGATCAAGAAGTCTACAAATTTTCAGACAATTTGGGAGAAAGACTATGTATAATGCAGTCCGTTGGAAATTCAATTTGAATTCGGAAGAGACCGGAAGCTTCATTCAATAATGAGATTTTCCGTTCGCGGGTTTGAATAATAATGGATCTCGCATGAGAATAAGTTCTGATAACGATATCGATGTCGAGATGTGTGTCGAACTTGTGGAATTAGCTCTCGCGCGGTTGATATAACTTTTATATGTAGAAAAGTATATAGATATTATAACTTTCGCCGCGATAAGATCGCCGCGAAAATTAACGCGCCGCGAGAGGAGGAACGGCGTGTCTAAATATCGTGTCATAAAAAACCGACGTCCGTAGAAAGTGGACGGATCGCGCGGAAACTGGTAGCGCCCGGATTTTATATATTGCGCGTTCGATAAATCGCGCGATTATTCCAGTCGTTTTTGAAGAAATCCGGCGTTTGCCATTAAAGGAGATTTTACGAGGCCGCGGCGCGGCCGGCGCGCGCGATTCTCCCCCCCTTTTCCCGTCCCTCGCCCGTTCGGCGCCCATTGTAAGCGATATTTTGTATTCGAGAGAGACTAATTACAACTAGTTCTCGGTAATAATTAACGTAAACTCGCGGTCGTAAACTTAAATGGGGCAGAGCAGCTCTCTAATTAATTCCGCAACATCGTCTCGGGAAAGGGGCTTCATTAAGAACTGTTAAATTTCGCGAGACGACTTTAAAATCAAACACAGAGAGTGAGAAGAGAGGCTGCGGGAGATATACGAGTTCCGTACCAATCCGATTATAATTGAGTAATAATACCGAGCGTGCGTGCAAATCGCAACAAAGTAGAAGAAGCTCATTTTGAGGATTCGTGATAAAAAAGATATATCTAAAAAAAAAAAATACTATAATATCACGAGAATAAAAAATGGCAAGTGTGAAAATTGCAATACTAACAATAATTATTCATAATTATTAGTTTATTATTAAGGTATTTTTTTACAATACGCCGGGGAGTTAGTGAATGTATTTTCTAGGAACAGTAAATAAAATATAAATAATTTTTAATATATAATAATATTAGTTCCTTGTTTAATTTGCGACGATCATTGCAAAACGGATAAGTCGGTTTGCATTCAAGTTAGATGGAAATCACTTTCTTCAGCAAAGATAGTAAAAGCATCGCCGATCACTTGATAGCCTCCTCAATGAAAAGCTCTTTTCGCGCTCGTACGCACGAAAGCGGGTCGCTCCAGTTTTTCGACCCCGCCGGCTTTTCCGGCATATTCGTTTTTCCACGTCGGAAACGAGCCACAATCGCGATCGCGCCGATATTCTCGTTTCGGTTCCTTCGAGTTCTTTTCCAGCTCGCCAGAAACTCGTCTTCCCGCGTACTCGCGGGAACAGGAAGCGGAGGGGAAAAGGAAGGAAGGAGAGACCGAGATCGCGAGCGTGCTCGCTCGCTCACGTCGACGAGTCGCGCCGTGCCGTGCCGACATCCCGGCCGAGAACGGCGCGGAGAGCGATAAAGTACGGCGGATAATTAATTTTATAGCTACTCAATTTCCGAGGGAATCGGCTACCGGAGGCCGCGGGGCCCATTTTCGTTAGTCGCGCCGGCAAAAAAGCGGATAAGGAGCGGCGGGAGGAGAGCAGAGCGGGTTCGAAAAAAGAGTAAAAAAAAAAAAAGAAAAAAGAAAGAAATCAAGCGGAGATAGAGAGCGGCGCGAGAGGATGCGCCGCGGATCCCGCAGGAGTGCGAGCGGGACGGACGATCGGTAAACGGGAAGAGTACGAGCCTATCGACCAGATTAAGAGAGAGAGAGAGAGAGAGAGAGAGAGAGAGAGAGAGAGAGAGAGAGAGAGCAAAAGAAAGAGAGAGAGAGAGATGGACAGCAGGGCGAGCGTGTCGAGGGGTGAGAGGGAGGAAAGGGAGGTAGGGAGAGAATATTCAGTCGGTGATGAGGCCCAGCCACAGATTTACGACCGGCAGCCACCGCGAGCACTACTTCGTTTCATCTTGTTTACTCTCTTTTCTTGCTCCCTCTTTCTTTATATTCCTTTCCCTCCACAGCCCTTCCCGTACTCTTCACATTTCCCCTCTTTCACGTTCCCCTCGTCCCGACCGGTGTCGCTTCGTTTCTGCTGCCGAATCTGTACGCCTCTTTATCCGGTACGTCAAACCTTTATTAACCGGACGAGCTGTTCGCGTGAAAACTGGCCACGCGACCGGCCGCGCTTTTCGCGATCGAACGCGCGTCAATCGATGGCGCTCTCGCATTTGGCGAGCAAACGCGCATTTTCGTTTCTATACGTGAGTCACGCAGCAACTTTGTCAACAGAATATTACGATCAAATTTGCAATTTTCTTTCAAGATTTTACTAGATTGTTTGCAAAAATATTGAAATTAGGGAAGAATTTTACATGTGGCAAAAAAACAAATCAGAATTACGTTCATCAATTCTTGTTTTGGATAAAAGCCGAATGCAACCTTGCCTCGCGTTTTTCATTTATCTCCCACTTGTCCCGCGAATGTAAATTGTCGTCGATTAAGTTTCACAACGCTCACGCAATTGTGTAAAAGTCAAGGACAGAAGAGCGATTTAAAACTTTTTTACATAAAATAACGAAATAAAATAGCAAAATTTTCTTATACGTGTAAATTTGTATACGCAAAGTGATCTTCCTAAAAAAAAAAAAGGAAGAGGAAAAGGCTGAATTTATGGACTTTTTTTTACGTGATCTAGTTTTGAATCATAGAACGAAAAGAGAGAGAGAGAGAGAGACAGAGAACGTGAAGAGGCCACAAGTACGTGGACAAAAAATAATTTATACCGGGGAACCGCATCGGTGCCTCACACACTTTCGTCACACATCTCACCGAGATGAAATGCCAAGAAGAAAGGATCCACGGAAGGAGATGAAAAAAAGAGATAGTGAATCGAGTCAAATAGTTACGGTCCCTTAGTCGCACGCAGCTCGAGAAAGGAGAAAGAGAAGGACGTAACGCGCGAAGCAAAGGTGACCGAGAAAAAGAGAGAGAGAGAGAGAGAGAGAGAGAGAGAGAGAGAGAGAGTTCGGGAAGGAGGAGGAGGAAGAGAAAGAGGCGGACGAATAGCCCCCCGGAGTCCAAAGGACTAAAAAAAAAAAAAGGAAAAAAAATCGATACGGAGGCACTTTAATCGCCTTTCTAGCGATCACGTGATCGCTCGGCTATAGGTAATTGCAAGTAAATTCGAATTGTCACGCATTATCACGGTAGCTCCGAGATATCTTGGACGCGCCGAGTTTCCGCCGTGGTTCTCAATCCCTCCCTCGTCGGATACTCCCGCCCCGAATTGAATCTGATCTACTTCACGCGCGCGTAAATTCCCGAACGCGAAATAAAGGAACGTGCGAAAGAGCGAGATCGTGTTCGCGTCTTTCTCTAGTTCACGCGCGCGCAAACTTGATTTTCTATTACTCTGTCACGTTTGTAAGACGCGTGGAAGATTACGTTCTCGCGGCGGATAATTATATTAGATGTCGATCAGTCATGTGGGAAAATTCCGGAACAAGTTTGTAAATCGGAAAGTCCCGAGCGCAATATCGATTTATATTTCCACAGGTTATCATTATCGATCTAATTACAACGTAAACAAGAAACACGATTCACAAATTGATTAAAGCGGATCGTACGCAATCTCAGATCGCGCGAGTGGAACGATCCGTTCCTCTTCTTCTCGCGTTTCCTCCTCTTCCCCTCCCTCCGGGAATCAAAAGGAATCTATCGCGCTTCTTAATCCTGGCTCATTCAGGGAAGAATAAGCACGTCTGTCAGAACGCGCGTCGACGGACGTGCGGACGATGGACGGACCGACCGACGGTTACATAACTCGAGACGAAGGGTCGAAGACCGGGAGGAAGAGGGGCATTGTGTGCCGCGCGCCGTACGTAAGGGGCGGACGCTTAGGAGAGGGTGTGCGTGGGAGGGAGAGGAAGAGGGTTTGGATTTGGAAATTTAGTACATAGACAGTAAATGGGGTATCATGTTCAGTCTAAGGCTTAAGGACTTTTGTTTGGCGTGGGAGGCTGCCCGATCCTGTCGTCTCCCTCACACTTCAAATCTCGCTCTCCCTCGTCGCTCTTCCTCCTCACACTCGTCCCGATCCGAACTCTAGACTCAACCTGTCCCCCCTCCCCATTCGGTTTTCGCTCGAGAATCTGCCGCACGATGTTCATTACATAGCAAAACCTCATTTATATCGCTGCCAGAAAAAAAAACGCGAAGAATCGGTGGGATGTTCGCTCCATATTTTATATATTTATTTATTTTTTTTTTTTTTTTTTTACAGCAAAAGCGCGAGGAAGAACCACAGTCGGCCGATCGTCAAGGCTCTTTGAGGTTGCGATCTGATTTTTTTATTGACTCAGAGAAGAAGCTCGTTACGTAACGGTAATTTCATTAATTTTTTGCGCGCGGAAGGAAGAGTACGTTCCCCGTTTTTCCTTGTTTTTTTTTTTCACATATTTTCCGAAGACGAATTCTGCTTGTCATCGGCACGGCGGTCAAATTCGTTACGATAAAGACTCACGGCGCGACAACGCGCCGCGCGTACATACGACGCATCTTATCGTCTTATCGCATCGCCTTATGAATAAGACATCGCGATTATCGCCGCGGTCTCTCCTCAATTAAATCTGATTACCGCGCGCAGATATAGCGAGCGAATAACAGCGGCAGGCAGGCAGGCAGGCACACATAACTCCGATCCGGTTACTTCATTACGCCTCGCGACGACGAGATCGCGCGCGCACAACCTTGAGAAGGCTCGCACGAATTTCGATCAACGTTAGATCGTCGATTCTACGACGACCGATGTTTTTGAGACGGTGGACGTCCACGCGTTTTCTTCTCTTCCGATTCCCTCCCGTCCCGCGCGCACGTTTTCTGGTTCTGCTCGTACTACTACTAGGAGGCCACGGCAAAGAGGGAGACGCTGGCCACAAAGAAGCATAAAAAAAAATTGAGTGGAAAAAAATGACGGGCCTCTCGCTACCGTGGTGCGTGATCAGGTGAGGCCCCTTACCGATGTGCACGCACACCGCGACGCCGTTCTCTCTCTCTCTCTCTTTCTCTCTCTCTCTTTCTCTCAATAATGTCCGCGCGCGTTCGTACACCTTCCACCGAGATCTCGTGCGTGTGCCTTGAAACCAGACGGAGAGAAAGAGAGAGATAGAGAGAGAAAGAGAGAAAGGAAGACAGAGCTCAGCAGCTACCGCGAGGAACGAAGAATGGACCTTGCCCAGCTCTATGTACGCCTTGCGAAATAAATCGTTTCTCTCTCTCTCTCTCTCTCTTTCTCTTTCAGATGTACCTCGTCACACGCGTTCGCAATATCTCGTTCGTCAGAGGAAGCTCGTGGAAAAGAAAAAATCAGTAAATCTGGAACTACGTGCGTAAATATTCCCCTCCGCGGAAGAGAGAAAAAATATATTTCGCGATTTTCGAACCGCGCAAGATGGATAGAAATTAACCCGAAATAGCGCTCCGATCGCGCGTCGCGTATTTTAATAAAGATTGACGCGGATTATAAATAGAGGTTGTACAGAGTGTGTATATTCGATCGATGTATAAAATATAACCTCGCGAGAGGTAAATATAAATTTCGATATTCCGAGAGAGGCGAGAGAAGGCGGGGAGGGGAAGGTGGAGAAGAGGAGAGAAGAGGAAATGTTTCGCAACCGGCGAATTTTGACGTCTCGCACGAATGAGAGTCCCGCAAAAGCGAGCGGCGCTTCCAGGATCGTTCGGAATCGATTCCTAGATCCACGAACGATATTATTCCGCGAATAATTTCCGCGGCGCGGTTAACTAGATCCGTGTTGCGGTTTTCCGGCGTTCAAGGAACGGACGGGGGGAGGAATGAGGGGGACACGAAGCGCGTCACGAAGCTCCACGGCCTCGGATATCGATCGGCCGAAGTGGACGATGATGATGCCCGCCTGGCAGGAACCGAAGAGAGTACGAGGCAAATTGAAGGAAATACCGTGGGCAAGAAGAGAGCGAGAGAGAGAGAGAGAGAGAGAGGCGAACTAGATGAAGAGGCGAGCGCGCGCAAGTTGCGTGAACGCGACCAACAGAATGAACGATGGAAGGACGAGAAGCGAGAGGACGAAGAGACGTGGCCGGTAAGATGAGAAAGAAAGAAGATCGAGGAAGATCACGAGGACGGGTGTACCAGCGGAGAGGAGACGCCTGAGAGGAAAGAGTGAAGGAGAGGGGAGGAGGGGTGAAGCGAGAGGTAACGTCGAGGAGAGGCTCGCCTCGAACCGCTGAGGTGAAACGAAATGTTAATGGAAGGAAGAGCGGTGGGCATCGATGGATGAAGAAGCAGAAAGACATTGACGATGGAAGATGAAGCACAACGAAACAACGTTAGTGGTCGTGAGCGCGCGAACCGCGCGCCGCGCCACCGCGAAGGTGTGTAACGTGTGAAAGGAAAAAGGAGAGAAAAGAGTCAGGAGAGAGAAGAGAGAGAAGGAAAGAGAGAGAGAGAGAGAGAGAGAGAGAGAGAGAAAGGCAGGCGAACGAACGAAAACCGCTAATTTCGCCACCGTGATGGTTGTGAAATTGCTGACAGGAAGTCGATAAGAGCGCAGATATATCTACAGAAGCTAAACTGACAGGACGAACAAGAATCGAACGAGGAACGACCGATAAGACGACGGCAGGTGAATATATGTATTACGTAACGTCGAAGAGGATACACGCGGAATTTAAAAAAAAAAAAAAAAAAGAAAAAAAAATCTAATGAGAGATACAGAAAGAGAGAAAGAGCGAGATCCAATTTGACGTGAGGAAGCGGCGAACGGCACGCATCTAGAACGAAGGAGAAACAGACGTCGGGAGAAGCTCCGGTGAAGAAGCTTAATGAAAGAAAGGAGGGAGAGGGCGAGAGAGAGAATGATAAAGGAAGAAGCGCGGGACATTAACGACGAAGCCAGAGAGGGTTAACGGAAAGGAGAAGGAAACAGCAGGTCGCGGTCGGGTCGGACGAAGAGAAACGAAGCCGCGCGCGCGGCTCAGAGAGAAATCTCCGGGGGGAGGAGGGAAGTGGGAAGAGGAGTAAAGTAAAGGGGTTACGCGCGCGGACAGGAGGAGCGAAGAGACGAGCGGGGCGAGGATGCCAGGATTGAGGCAGGATGCTGTGCCGTCACGGTACACTAGCCTCCGGACTTGAATCCCGAGCCCTCCGGCCACGGAGGCGCATAGCTTCATTCAGGAGACGGTCGTCTTTTTCCTTTGCCTTCTCTCTCTATTGCTCTTTATCTTTCTCTGTCGTCTTCGTTCTTCGTCTTATTTCTCCCCGCGCGCGCGTCACCACGCCACGGAGATCCGTGTATTCCCCTCGGTGGCGGAATGTTCGATAAGCAACGGAACGGTAGCCGCCGACGGTCTACGACGTAAAGCGTCGTAAAGCGACAACGAGGTGGACGCGTTGGATTAAAGGACGAGATCGTTGAAGCGCGACCGGCGCAATCGCGCGATATCGCGCGCTTTAAGTCCGTGACTCCGATTTCGCGTCGGGCGCGCGCGCGTGTCGTAATTCAGAACGACGCGCGTTTGAATTGCAAAAACGAGGAAAAAGACGTGCGTTTTTTCATTCAAAAGTCGTGTTAAAATAATAATAATAATAATAATAAAAATTAAATCCCATCTCGAAGCAGAACGCTTTTGTGAGAGTTTCGTTCGGAGAGCGAGAGAACTAACGTCTCGCTTCGCGCGCGCGCGAGAAACGTCGAAAATACACACGTTCGGTCCGGTCGGATGATCTACGAGGGGCCATCGCGGCGGCGCGAGACAACGCACTCGATTAATCGTAGAAGACATTAGTGAAACGAGCGTGACAGCACCGTTGCGCGCGAGATGAAGCATAATTTCACTTCCTGCCTTATGGGGGCGTGGTGATTGCGGCAATTTATGAATTCCTGAAAATTTTCAACAACCTCCCGTCTTAAATCAACTTTATACGTTACCCTTCTTCTCTCCCCTCCTCGCCTCCTATCCTCGGACTTCCTTCGTCTCTCTACGCAGGGCACGCAGCGCGCGTTCAATCAATATTAACTAATCAAAAATAAATTTGCCACCGACACGTTTCCGCTTGGCGCGAACGTAACGCGCGAACGTACCCGCAAGAAACTTCATTTCTCACTCTCGCAAAAAACCGCACACAGATGTGCTGAAATTTATGTCAATTTGCAATTATAAATTATCGATTGTAATTTTGCAATTGTAATTTAAATGCCTTTACAAGACCGATGCTCTCTTCTCTCTTTTGAAGATCGTTCCTCCCGCCGGCGATCTTCGCGCAGAATAAAAAATATGTTACATCAAACGATGCGTTCTCGACAACTTCACTTCGCGCGCCGGTGTCCTTTTCTTACCGCGCCTCTTTTTCGCGCGCATCTTTTTTTTTTTTTTTTGAATTTTTTCCCAATTGCCCCGACACTTTTTCCTCGCGCTCTTCCCTCGTCGTAAGGATATCCGATAAAGAGAACGATTACAACGAGAAACTACTACTTTGTGACGCGCCGCGGAGGCCGATTAATCGTCGGTGAATCTGCCGCGGTACCGTTGCACGAAATCTGTGTAATTTGTAAACTTTTTTACCGGCCCGCAAATGTGTAATTTGATTCGGTTTTATAATCTCCCGTCTTGCCAGAATTGAACGACAAGCCACACACTGCCGGGAGACCGATCGAGTCGGCGAGTATTTATTATTACATCCCGCTCCGCGCCTAGGAAGGGGAGAATATAAACGCAACGATCTCTAGACCAATCGGTTTTCGCGAGAGTCAGAGAAATTGAGATCACTTTTTGCGAAAATTAAAAACTGAGTGATAATACATCGAATAAAAAAAAAAGCTCTTCCAAAAAAAACAACAAAAAAACGTGTCGCGCTCTCGTCGGGGAATATAATGTTTATTTACTCAGCTCTTTCAAACGCAGAGTCCGGTAATGTCGCAATTTATCGGCGAAATAATAAATTTACCAATAAAATAATAAATACATTGGTGCAATTTTTTATCGATAAAACAGATATGTTTATTTAAAAAAAAAAAAAAAAACGACCGTGTATTACGACCGACAGTGACGAGAGAGCGGCGGATCGCGTCGCGTTATCGTTTTATTACCCCTCTCCGACGA
The DNA here is from genome assembly GCF_002006095.1 of Pseudomyrmex gracilis. NCBI lineage: Eukaryota > Metazoa > Arthropoda > Insecta > Hymenoptera > Formicidae > Pseudomyrmex > Pseudomyrmex gracilis. The sequence continues at coordinate 782,906 of NW_018020627.1, forward strand.
TGTCGGCGATAAAAACCGAACGTCGTCGAACGAGCGGCACGGCCGAGCTGATTAGTCATTAACCGGTAAAATAATTTTAACGAAGCAACGTTCGCGTTTAGATTTGTTCCTTTGCTTAATTTCGTGCGCGCTCACCGCGCTAATGAAGCAGCAGCGCGTTGACCGGGACCGGCGCGTCTTAACGACGACCATCCTCTCTCGCTCCTTCCGCGACGCCGTGCGAACGACGTAACGGAATATAAATCAGCCGCACGAAAAAAAGAAAAAAAAAGAAAGAGAGGATTCTTTTATTAAGACATTTAAAGTAACGGAGATTGCGGGATTTCCACGACACGCGACGCTCCTCCGATTTGCGGAACAAAATTAACCCCTTCGCGCATTGATATATATTGTAGGCGCATCCCAACGCGACAGATATACACGCGCGATAACTGGTTTTAATCGCCGGTTTTGTGTTTTGCTCCTGTGTTTTTGTCCGCGCGCAAGCGCCGTCGCGTCGCGAGCGCGATCGAGAGCGCCGCTACGTAAAAATATCAATCCGCCCTATTCTACAACCGTTCGGCGAATATCGTTATTAGAGGTTTTAACAATCCACCTTGCGGAATATGTCGCGTAATCGCGTCCTTCGAAACTCTCCTCTCTCTTTCGTCTTTTACTCCTTTTACTCTCCTTGCCGCGTTCGCCGTCAATTATCGCGAAAAGCGCGTAGAGCCGTTAAAGTTACTTTAACGATTGTCTCTAAACGGCTCGTAAAACACACGTCAACGAATTTTGCGAAACTCGAGATTTATCATCCGTAGGATGATGCGCGTCGCACGTGGAAAATTTATCGCAAAGAACTTTCTCGAAGCCGAGAGAATTTCTTTGTTCCCTTCCCCCTTCTTTTCACGAGCCTTTGTCGCGCGCACCGAAATCTTCAAGCCGATAAAAGTTTTCAGAGGCGGTTTTCAAAAAAAAAAAAAATCCCCGTTTGGAATCATCAATAATGAGAGGCAATACCTCTTTGCACTTTGGAGGAAATTCTTATCAAATATGAACGTTTCCTCCGGAAAATGTGATATCAATTTGTCAACAGCTTTCCGCCCACCTATTTCAGTGAATTCGAGAAAATCCTCACAAAGAGTTTTCGATATAATGCAAAATCTTAGAAAGGATTTTACGATCCTCACACACAGGCAAATTCCGTTTCTCTCGGCAAATCAGTTTTGATAAAGAAAAAAAAAGAAAGAGACTGATATAGAAATAAAAAAAAAAAAAATTACCATATGATTTATTTATTGCAGTCTGAGCACGCGCGTGTAGTAGGTTTTCCTGTTTCACTTTAGAGCACACGTTTACGGATCATTTTTGTCAAAGAGGACCGTCGAAAGACGCACACAAATGAGCGACCATAAAATCATTCTCTTCGTTTTCGTAAACGACGAGAAAATACTAGGCACTTTCTAAACATTTGGGCAAATTTATTACCGTTTCAACGTTAATGCCGAACTGGAATACAGAAAGCTTTTCCAAAAAATCGAAACACATGTAACTTTCGAACGTTAAACGCACAAGATCTTAAACGTAATCATTAACGCGTCATTTAACGCCAGAACAATCAGAGTTGAACGTGTATATTTTTAATTTTGCTGCGTTCGAAAAATCGCTTCATTTGTTTAAACTGTTTTGATTTTTTTCGTATTTGAATAATTAATTAACAAAACAAAGCAACTACAAAAATTTTTAATATATTCCACACTTTTTCTTGTTAAAAATTTCAAATCACACTCGGAACACTTCTTGCGAGTAAATCGCATTTCTGAATTTCAGTTTTTGACGGGTCTGGTCTTGTTCTGGTGTTAAACCAAATGCAAATGCAAAACGGCCGTGCGTTAGTAGAGAATGTCAATCACATTTCTAAGTGCGCAAGATCGTAAAATCGTGCAACGTGAAAATTCGTGTGTCGTAACCCGAGATATTACTTTCAAATCAATGCGCGCTAGCGACACAAGTTAATATCCGCATCGAATTCCATATTCGATGTGAACGATCAGGTGTTTTACTCTTTTTTTTTTTTTTTTTTTGTTACCGGGTGTGCGGTTTGTCGAGTTTTAGAATCGGACGTATTCACCGTAAAAAAAGAAAAAAAATATCGAGAGAGCGGAGGCATTACCTGAAGAAAGGAAAGAAAGATAGGAAAACTGATTTGTTAATAAACGACAAGAGAGACGAGCTTACGGTAGCCACATCGCATTTGGTTGGTTAAATGAAACGTAAAACGACTCCGGTGACAAAAAACGATAGATCACCTATTCTCTTGCAAACACTTTAGCAGTAGTATTTTTGTTTTATTCAAATTCCATCTCCAAGCGCGTATCGCTCACATATCTATTAGAAGATTTTAAAAAGTAGCTGCTACTGTTTGCGACCATTGTTCGTAAAAGAGTGGCAGTGTGGAAGCGTTCTAGTGTGACGAAAAAAAAAACATGAAACGCTAAAAAGAACAAATTGGCACGAAAGCGTCGCATTGTGAAAGTCGAAAGGGTTGAACGTTTCCGATATTGTAAATTTTAACCTCTTTGAAAACGATTTGATATTTATTTCGATCTTTTCAAAAAACAACTTTTACGACAATACTTTTCACGCTTTTGGAATTTCAATCGTCTCGAGAAAGGAGAAGAAAATGGATCTGCCTGAATCTGCTGTGTTTAAAAAAAAAAAAAAAACAAAACAAACAGCATACATTTCGTTCAAGATTCTTGCACGTTCGTGTATAATTTACATAATTCCGCGTTTCATGTACAATTATACAATTTTTTCCTCCATTTTTATAAGAGCGAACTTTTCGCCGGTATTTCGAATTCAAGTAGAAGCAGTTGCTTGCGTGCAAAATTGTCGAATTACATCGCGAGGTGTTGCTAGAACGGACTTGTTACACATACTTTACGCAATCAATGAAACTAGTATTATATTTATTAATCAGGAATATTAATAAATACTTACGGTACGCAATAAAATGTTTTATGTCAAGTGTCTTAATATAATAATAATAATAATAATAATAGTAATAATAATAATAATAATAATAATAATAATAATAATAATAATTTCGCGTCTTTGATAAAGTCACGTTATTATTGCTGTTATTATTATTTTCGCAGAAGTTTCTAAAACTATATTGACGCGGCCTCTTCAACGCACAATCAGCAGTACCGTTTACTTACTGTCAATTACTGTCGATATTCCTGCCGCCACGCGGCATACTGATGTATCCGAGAGAATCAAGAAATCCGGAATCAACATGTATTTGTCAATACATATCCTACATCAATCCGTCAACATTAACCGCACGTACCGTCAATGATACTGTCAAATTATTTGTCACTAGCCCAACACAGGCGCGCGCTACGCGCACGCTATTATTGTTTTTATTTTAACGTGTAGTGTCAGTGAACACAACCTGTCACCACAATGACAGCTAGTATATATGTCTAAAATTATCATATAATACACATTAGAGAGATGATACAAAATTACCATATAATACAGATTAGAGAGATGTCGGAAACAACAATGAAAATCAAGATAAAAAAAATAGTGAGAGGGAGGAGTGGAAAAACAACTGACTAAAATCACGTGACTTTACTTTAGTCACGTTTTTAAAGTCACGTGTTGTTTTTCCTCCCCTCAGTGTCACGTGACTTTAGTTTAGTTATGTTTTTAAAGACACGCGCAACGAAGTCGCGCTCGAACGCCTCTTAATACCGTGCCTCTTGATTCGTACGACATAAATCGAGAAACACATCCGAGAAACACGTCCAATCAGCGTCGAGATAAAAGCGGCAACAATCAAGATCGATAGAATCGAATGTGATTATTTGCACACGCTTTTTCTGGTTGGATCGACGATATCACTGGCCGCGCAAGATCTACAGTTGACGAGCCAAGATAACGAACAAATAGAAGTCAAAACACATCCGGTGACGAGTAACAACCGACGGGGGACTAAAACCGAGTTAGCGATAAATTAAAAATCTATTCATTATACACAACGGGGCAAACGGGGTAAGGATCTAATACGTTGCGTGTCAAATTCGAACTCTCGCTCGCGAGAGTCACGGATGAGTTTTCGCTTGAATGTAACTTTCCTAATCTCCCAATCGACTTGATTTATACTCACCTGCGGACACATCTTGCACTGGTACTTTCGCGGCGGATGCGAATGCGGTCCGGCGAGATGTGAGTTCAGATGAGACGGATGGGATGGTTTGACGGTGAGGGGCTGAGGAACCACGAGCAGGCTCGTGGGTGGACTGCCGCTGCTGGATCCGCCCGCGCCACGGTATTGCTCGTCACCTGCGAATCAATTACAGAAGTTTTGTGTGTAAATTTGCCTTGAGCGCGCGCGTCGATAATTGTTATCGTACGGCCGTGTGGCAAAGCAGCCGCCATGTAGTGGTAAACATATCGAAAGCGGTGTTGTTTATGTACGTTTTAATTCGTTGCGAGATAAAACAAGACGTTATGCTATTTTTTGAGCTAACTAACGAATCAACTCGCGGCCTGATTGAAATCCCGCGCGCGCGTCCACCGCTCCTTAATTATCTCTTCAATAAGTTCTTCGATTTAATTTGCTCTCCGTGCGCGGTTTCTCTCTCGTTATAACCTACTTCGATCATAAAAGCGCAGGTCCGCGGTGCGTTAATGACCGGCAATCGTCAGCATTTTCCAGAGATATGCGTTATTGAGCGTTAATAATATGTTAAAAGCGCTCTGATAGCGTGTGCGTTATTACATCCACACGCATGTTATAAACGTCGCTTTGGGTTTTTTCCTCGACATGTGTCGCGCAATGTTTGTCTCACAATATAAATCACACAATATATCTGGTTGCGTAATATATAGATATATATAATATACGTGTGCAACACGTGTCTAATTTATATTATTATCACTTACGAGATCCCAACCCGATATATGTAAATACACCGAATCTAATTGCGCGCGGCAACTAAATCCATCTCGGCAAATTGTTGTAATTCACTCGTCGTGTGTAACTTATCGCCGATCGTTTACAATGTTCGCTCGACGCTAAACGCTACTTACACGACAATAAAGACTAGCGCGTGACACACAGACCGAAGTGTATACAACACACACATACGGATTATTATTAATACGCGCGTTCAAACCGGGCACAGGTGAGCGCGAACTAACACCAGTACGCGCGAGACTTGCTTATATCGAGAAAGAAGCACACGGACGGTCGAGAGCGGTCCGACCGCTGATGCAACGCGAGGGGGCAAGGATCCCGCGGGTTGCAAGGACGAGTGATCCTGCGTTACGAGTGTCTGTCATTATTAAAGCGGAGTTCTCAATATATCGAGATAACCGCCGCTCGACCGACAGGTTGGCCGACGTGCGTCGTCGTCGTCGTTTCGCCGCGCATGTATTCCAGCCGCTACTTCGCTACGCGCGCGTCGATCGAGGGGCATTCCGCTCGACGACGGCACCTCGCGGTCTTCTTTCGGGATAAATTCGAGAGAAATTACAACTTTTTCGTCGGGCGATTTATTTGCCGCCGCCTACGAATGCTGACAGAAAGAGAGAAAGAAAGATATCGAAAAAACACGATCGGAAGAAATTTTACTCCAAGCCACTTTGCGCGCGAATCTAGTTTTTCGAAAATACGTTCGCACGATCGTCTTCGGTTGTTTAAAGAACAATTTTAGGATTTTTGTGAGAAATTAACATCGCCGGTGCGCGACGTCCTTTTTCACGCCGACATCCTTTTCTTGCGCGGAATCGATTTTGACGCGCGCAAGAAAGTCGGCGGTGGCGGCGGCGCAAAAAAAAAAAAAAAACGAAGCGTTAACCGACGTTTAAATGGAGGAAGTTATAATAAATTATGTACTTGATCTGTTTCCTGCCGATATATAATGGAAAAGTTTATCGCTCGACCTTGAGAGAACGGCGAGTAAAAAGAGCGCAACCTCTCGCTCGGAAACTCGCGCGCGATCGCGAAGCGAAGGGGGAAGGGGGATTTATGATTCAACGGTTCGATACGAACAGCAGGTATTACAGTATCCGATCGTACGTTCCGATTTGCAAATAGGGATCGCGCGCGCGCATAAAAAAAAAATCGCGGATTTTATTTTCCCCCTTTAGTTTTGCCGCGACGCGAGAAACGTTGCAAAAATAGAACGAGAGAGGAAGGAAAAACCTCCTCCTAAGCGATTCGCATCGGCATTAATGTGACTTCATAATTTATTAATAGCGTCTTTATTGCTTTTCACGCGCTTGCGCGCATCCTCGCTCGTTAGGTTCGCTCGTTTTCAGTTCAGAAGCGAGGACCCTTCTCTCTCTCTCTTTCTCTTTCTCACACACACAAGGACGGGGGCATCCTGTGACTTTTACGCGACAACGCGAGCGCGCGTGGGCCGAGAAACTCCGTTTCTCTAAAGCCGCCTACGCGGCTCTATCTCTCGATTTCGCCGAGAGAAGAAGGCTGATGTGTGTAAAACACGTTGAACACGTAAAGAAAACACGCGGGCGCGCGAACATACGTATCTGTGATATTATATTACGTGCAAAAACCCTCGGCGATGACGATTTGCGCGCAAACTTTTCAAGCAGATAAAGCGATAATTAAGCCTCGCGCGCGCGTTGCGGTGCGCCGGTTATAATCCGTCTATATTTACATCATGGATGAAGGCGCAGTTTGCATAATTTACGCCTTCGTGCTATACTTATTCGCGACGATCAATATTGATATTAATTAATGATAATCCCCGAATCGATGGCTATTTGTAATTTAGAACGAATCTGACACGGGGGGTATTTATTTTAGACTCTCTCCGGATGTGTGCGGATGGATGTGGCAGATTGATTTGCGCAGCGCGAACGTGCGCGCGCGACGTCCTCGCGCCACGTTACACGAATCATCTTTTCTGCGTTTTGCGAAAGAAATTGTCTGTCGCGCCGTTTTTATTTTATTTTCTCTTTGTTTCTCGGTTTATGTTTCGAATGCTTTTTCAACGCCCACGATGGTTAATTCCTCAGATCGTGCGATCAACCGACGTTCGCGAGACGCGACAATTTGCCGAACGATATCTCGTCGCGACACTGCGAGAATCGCGCGACCGATATTTAATATTATAATAACGAGCAAGCGCAGCATCAAAGTTCAAGGCGCGGATACACTTAATGCGATGCAACAATTCCATAACTCTTCACTCGCCGATTATGTAACACTCGAGAGTTTATCGAATTAGCGACACATTTGCGGCTCCGTCGCCCGGTAAACGCGCCTATCGCCAATTCATTTCCGCGCGACGTCATTTCGTTTCCGCCTAATTACCTGGACGCGGTGTTACGCAATCGACGATGAACGCACACCTGTTAATGTCGGACGATGTAAAAAAAACGAACGTCGTTTCTTGAGAAAGTTTGGCGCAAACTTCATTCGCGACGTTGGTTTTTTTTTTTTTTTTTTTTTTTTTTTTGTCTAAAAAAGTCACGTTCTCAATTTTCCCGAATTCCTTCAACCAGTCAGGGTTATTCAAAACGTATGATTAAATTTCGCGCGACGACTCTTTTGCTTTCGTCACGCGTCGTTTTATCGCGCGAGAAAGAGACGCGCGCGTGAGTTANTTTTTTTTTTTTTTTTTTTGTCTGTCTCTATGAACGTCACGATCTCAACTTTCCCGAAATCCTTCAACCAGTCAGGTTTATTCAAAACGTATGATTAAATTTCGCGCGACGACTCTTTTGCTTTCGTCACGCGTCGTTTTATCGCGCGAGAAAGAGACGCGCGCGTGAGTTATTTATGAACCGCCGCCGGTCGCTAAAATTTATATCTTTTGCGTTAATTACTTTCCTAGAGATGAACGTAAAAAGAAATAAAAAAAAAAAAAACGAAAGCTTCGAATATGCGCGTCACATTTAAACCGCGTCGCCGCGGATAATTGCAGAGATCGCGTTAGATCTCGGGATCGACTTCCCGGTATGACTTCTTCTTCTTTTTTTTTTTTTTTTGCGCGCGCGATTCGCGTCTTTTCTCGCGAAAAATAACTCGATCGTTTTCGCCTAACCGATCTCGCGCGAAGATTTATGTGCACGTCGTACATGCCGCGCGCCGTGTCGCACGTAACGTTCTCCTCGCGGCACAGCTAATTGATCTTTCCAGCGCGCTTGAACCCGATAATTACCATTTACATACCGCGATCTCGTACGAGCGAGAGTCACGGCGCTCTTCGGCCCCGTGCAACATCGAAGAGACGAAGAGGCCGTGTCTCGACATCCGCGCGGCACACATCGGAAAAAATGCGCGGAACTCGCGCGTAGGCCTCGACGGAATAAAACGCGTTTTCTGTTTGCGGACGCCGGACGGAGAAACAAGCGCGTGAAAATAAGGATTGAAAAATGTAAATAGAACTGGACGCGAACCGAAGGCTGGTGAGTTTGCGGCAGCGCGCGCGCGACTCCTAGAAAATTAATCCCCCTCTTCACGTAATCCATATAATCTTACGCGATCTCCTTTGCAACGTCCCGCTAGACTAGAAGTGATCTCGTTCCTATGCAAACGTGCGCCGCGATGATTGTTGTTTTTTTTTTTTTTTTTGTTTACGTCACGTCTGTTTTTCATTCTTTTGCGTATTATTGTGACGCCGAGGAATAATAAAAAAAACAACGCGATGCTAATCTAAATTACCGTTAAGTTTAAAAAAAAAAGAGATAGATAGAACGAAGACTTATGGACTTCTCCGAGAATTTTCCGATGACGGCTCGACGGTATTTGTCAACGGTAAAACGATAGGGTAACGGGGAATAGGTCAAAATATTTTTCCCGATCGACATCACACAGCGGCAAATAATGATATATTTTCGTGGGACGTTCGCGCGCGCGTTGAATTTCACATGAGCGTATTTTCACGCACGTGGTCCCGGAGAGAGCTCGGCTGGCAAAACACACATCGGCGCGCTTAAAAACCGTCTCCCGTTTCTATCCTCCTCTCTGCGCTGGCTGTTGTAACTACGGGTGTTGGTCGCCGCCGCGGACAACACACGCGTGCGCAACGCGCGCGCGCGCGCTCGTGACGAGAGCGTTAATGACGTATGACGCACCACAAGCACCTCCCCGGGCGTTATTTGCGGCGCGTAATTTTAATGGAATTATCGCGTCTCTTTCGGCACCTACGCGAATAAAAAATGCGCTTTTCCTCGGCGCGTCGCGCGTTTGACCATTTTCGGATTAACTTGACTAACGCGGCGCTCGCCTGCGGAATCTATTTTTTTTCTCTTTGCGACGCGTGCATCGCAACTGGTTTTCCTCGAATTTTGTTGCATTTGATGCGCGTGCAGCGGTAGATAGAATAAAAAAAAAAAAAAACGTCCATAATTGTATGTAAATTCGCGCGCAACAGTGTGAACGGCTTTGTAGTGTAATTATATGTACAGATAAGATAAAACGTACCCGTTAAAAATCGAAATCGCAAAAGTCGACAACTGGTCCTCTCTCTTTCTCTCTCTGCACCGCGACTGACTCGCGGGAAGCGCGCGGTTTAATAATAATCGTGGGAGCGCGGCAATTACTTCCATTGTAACACATTTAATTGTTTACCAGCTGCGTCATACCGGGTGTGTGTGTGTGTGTGTATGCGTATGACGCGGGAATCCAACAAGCCACGACAAATCGGCGTGCTGACAGTTCATTAAAGGCAAAAGTGGAATAAAGATCTAACGCGATAAAACTCGCGCGCACACAACACGCGTTACCGTAAAGCGAAAATAAATCTCCCTTTCAATTTACGCGATCCTCGAATAGCAATAGATATTTTGTCTATCGTTATTTTTCTCGCGTGTACTTAAAAAAAAAAAAAAAAAAAAAAAGAACATTAAGATGAAAATAAGTAAATAAATAACGACGACAAGAGTTTGTCATGTTTTCCTCATGTGTGTATCGAAGTGTTTTTCAAAATAGCGAGGGTAAAAGTCATGTTGAAACAAGTCATTCAGCGGCGCACAAAAGAAATGCAAATCTGGCTTAAATCCTCGTTTTATTATCGACTTATTCAGCTCTTACCGCGGACAATCGCGAAGTGCATCCATGTCGCGCGCGCACGTCTGTGTATGTGTGTGTGTGTATGTCGTGGCCTGCACTTGTCTCTCTCCCCAGTCCTTCATGAATATTCACCGTTCGCGCGCGATCGTCGCGAATCGATCCTGACGTCATGCTTGAGAGTCGATAGGATCAAGGATCCTGCCTCTCTATCTCTCTCTCTCTCTCTCTGCATCAATATTGCACCACGGCGCCGAAGCTGCCGGCGCGTGATGCATCTCGTTCGCGCGCGCGATGCGTCCCTCCTCTCTCGCGATTTCGGCCGACATGACTTAGCAACACGTCAAATTTCAGGGTCGCGCGTCAGCTGAACACAAGTCGTGAAAAATACACGAGGATCCCGACCACGTCAATTTGCTCGTCTCCCCCGGGGGAGAGGAAGGAAGGACCGTAAGCATCACGTGCGCATGTGTCCGTCCATTATTTATATTTACATATTTACATCCAAATACATGCATATATATATATATGATATATACGTTTGGGAACTATTTGTGTGCGCGAGCTTCGCATAGATGGGACGCTAATGTTGAGGTCGATAGTAAATTATGCAAATAACTCTGCTTGAAAATGTCAGTGGTTGCGGACGACGGTCGATCCGTCCGACTTGCAACCGGGACCCGCTCTCGTCTCCAGGAGCGAACCGCAGATGAGACGCACACACGAGAGAGAGACTAGGAAAAAGAACGAGTAAGAATGACGACGACGACGACGACGACGAGAAGGAAACCGGGTATATGATGAGATTACCCCGCGAGAGCGCGGAAAAGAGACGCCGCGCGTTCGAAGCGGAGCGCGCCAATATACAAGAATGAATCTGCAGATGGAAATGCGCGCGCGTAATAATTTCCGAGAGGACGATATACGCTCGTGGAAAAACAAAAAAACCGCGCGTAACAAGCCGATAATAATAAACGACGGTAACAACAACGAGATGATGAGATTGTCGCGGGGACAAATATTTGACAGACTCATTGTGCGGAAATTATTAGTTTCGAGCAAACACAGTGTTTTGCAGTCACGCGCGCGCGCGCGATATTTTATGTAGGGAAAAAAAGAAAAAAAATTAGATCGGCGAGTTTATCGAGAATTGTGCGATAATTTGTGGCTTGTCATCAATCAAACGTGTTGTCTCTCTCGGAGAAAAAGTTAATAACAATTTAACAGGTTTTTAGCGCGCTCATAAGACTAATTTGCTTCTTTGCATCGGAAAAACGAGTTCTAGAGGAATGATTGGACGAGGAGAAAGAGAATGAAAGAGAGAGAGAAAGAGAGAGAGAGAGAGGGGAAGAGGGAGATTGTTTTTGCACGCAAATAAATACAGTCATTCCCCGCAACCCGGTTAACTGTATCCGGGATTATTGAATCTCTTGTTTGCGTGTGCAGGAGCGCGGTTCATTTCTGCTTCTTTGTAAGCCTCAATTGCATTATCGCGATAGATATCATCGATGGCACGTAGAGCGGAACGATAATGACACGTTTGATTTACACGCGTACGTGTGTGCGCGCACACTTCAACCCTCTTCTATATTTTTCTATCTGTCGACGAGAAATACAACGTCTTCTTCGCGTAAAAAAAAACTTCCTCAAGAGTTTTCGACGCCGAGGACACTGTCTGTGCCATTTCCGCGCACGCGCCACCGAGAGGAGAATCGCCGAGAAAAGTTAAAAGCTAAAAATTATATCTCAACAACGCGCTATTGTGTGTTCCGTCAATTTTCCCGAGACATAAGATACATGGTTTTATTTGTTAGGCGTTTTACGAAAATCCTCTCAACATAAACAAAAGAATTCATCAAAAATAATAAACAAACAAAAATGTGGAAAATTAACATTGTAAAATGAAAAAAGAGAAAATAACAATTAATGAAAATGAAGAATAAAAATAAAAGTGAAAATAAAAGAATAAAAATAAAGTGAAAATACAAAGAGAAAGAGAGAGAGAGAGAGAGAAAGAGAGAGAGATCAAATATGTTGTTTTATTTATTAGGCGCTTTGGGAAAGTCCCCTCAAGCGCAACATAAACGAAAAAGAACAATAATCGAAATAATAAACAAAAGAAAAAAGTATGAAAAATGAGTAGTAGATAAAGAAATTAACGAAATGCTAATTATGAAGACTAAAGAGAAAAAATTAACGAAAACTAAAACTAAGAGAGACAGCAAAATTCGAGGCTTAATTTTGTCACGATATTTAATATTACTCCAACGTATCGACGATTTTTTTATTACAGCACGTTGATTGATCGCTCACATTTGTCACGAGAGAGACTATCAAAAACAAAAAACAAAAAAAACATCAGACAAATTACCACACTTTACAAAAGAATAATAATTAACATAAAAAAGATTTTACTCGCAAACGACCGTGACGTCTATCGGTGAATTGACAAATGCATCATCCATATGGACGCGCGTAATACGTAAGATGCCCAAGTCCGAACGATTTAATTTAATCGCCGCCACTTTAAATCACTTGGCGCACTTTGGCGCGCGATTTGGAAATATGGCGAAGAGGAGAGAGAAAAGAAGAGAGAGAGAGAGAGAGAGAGAGATGAATATTAAAATATAAGGAATCATAATAACAACAACAAAGTTCACGCGTACGAAATACATCAACGTTTCCCACACGCGATTTGCGCACACCAACGTATACGCGTTTTTGTAGAGACGAGAAAGAGAGAGAGAGAGAGAGAGAGAGAGAGAGAGAGAGAGAGAGAGAGAGAGAGAGAGAGAGAGAGANAGAGAGAGAGAGAGAGAGAGAGAGAGAGAGAGAGAGAGAGAGAGAGAGAGAAAGAGAGAGAGAGAAAGAGAGAGTCTCAACGCACGTCGAGAGCTATTATTCCGGCTAAAAGATCCGGAGACGGAGTGACGGCCAAAATAGAAGTCGGATGCAGCAGCTAGCCGCGCGCGCGGAGAAGCGGCGAGGTCATCGCGACCATAGGTTCGCCCCGCCAGCATTAAACTGCCATTGTGCTACGTGTGTATATATTTGTATACGTCGAACCGGTCCCGGGAACGATTTTTAAGCTCCTCGCGGTAGCAAATCGATTGACCTAGCGCGGACGCGCGTCCGGACACCACACAGTGCATACACATATATCTTCGTTCGAGTTATTTACGAAAATAATTTTATTTATATTGTTACAAAAACCGGTTGGCGCCGAAAAATAGAGGAGAAGGCATCTTCTTTTCTTTATCGAAGACGCGCTTCTCAAAAACCTGTTTTCCATACGTCTTTTCAGACGACACGAAAAATTTTCCGCACATGCGCTCGCTTGTTTGCGAGCGGAAACTTTTCGCACGCAATGAAGAGAAAGACGTTTCGGGATTCGCGCGAAGAAAAACGATCTCTCGCTAACCTCGTTTCGGCGTCGCGTTACGACGCCGATTCGGACACACTTTAATCCGCGTCATATGATGCGGACCACACAGTAGTGACAATAATATTTATAGCTCCCGATATAATTTACATCTACAAAAACCATGTAAAATTTACTTCCTCTTACCTCATAAATTTGAAATACACGACGTAACATTTGCATGTGTGAGCGCGTTTACATAAAACGAACGACGTGATTGGGTTGTCAAATGTAGATGTCCCGAAAACAATTTTTCAATACAAATATTCTTTTCGTAAAACCTCGATGTGCTACTATACGACCACCATGAAAATACGGGAATTAACGCGCGTACGCGTATCGAGAGAAGATATCAAGAAAGATATCGGAATATAAATCGCTCTCTCCCCGTCGCTTTGAGTTTTTATTTCGTAGGAAACATGATGATTTCATTGACGTCGAACAGACAATTCTAAACGGACGGGTAATAAAAAATAAATCACCAGCGGAATTATTGAGTCTCCCTCGGTTATCGATTATCCAATCGCGAAGGTACACGATTTTCGGTGACGAAGGTTAAAAGCGTGCGCGCGCGCGAGAGAAAGAGAGAGAGAGAGAGAGAGAGAATGACAGGAGGTTCATAAACGCGCGATAATAATTCGCGGCAATAATAATGGAAGGGCCGAGTGACGGAATTAATTCCCCAACGCGAAATCCATTTGATAATGTCGCCGCAACATGATACCGCGCCGTTTTACGCTTACGGAATAGTTTCGTTCACAAGACCATCGACGCGCGCGCGCGAGATTATTTAAATTCACAGGACAGGGTCCTTTTTGTCCCCCTTTCCTCTCTGTCGCAAAATTTATTTATCGCCGCTCGCGATATTTCTGACGTAATATTGACAGAAAATAGGCGTCATTAGTTTTTCTCTCCTCGTTTGTGTAACGTATTAAACAAATCAATTTCAATGCGTTACGACCGACGGCAAGTTACGCAAGATCCGATATCACCGCGAACGGCGCGCTCAACCACCCGAGTCGCGAGCGTTTTAAAGATCGTTTTCTCGAGGGCGATCTCTCGCAAGAGAGAAAGAGAGAGAATCGACTCGCTCGTGATCGATGGCGCGCTGCAATGGGGCGATATAAAATCGCGGAACGACATCGTAAAACGCGAACATGAAGGGAGAATGAGAGAGAAAGAGAGAGAGAGAGAAAGAGGGAAGGGAAAGGGAGAGAGGAGACTTTGCTCATGGTAAAATCTGCGGAAAAACCGTCAGACCGACACGCGGGGAGAATAAGGGTATAGGGAAAGGAAAGCGAGAGTGAAAGAGCCGTAAAAACATCCGAAGCAACGATCGCGGAAACCAGACGATCGCCAGACAGCGACGAGACAACGTTCCAGACTACGGGAATCATCCCTGTCGTCGATTTCCTTCGGATGAGAACGGAATAAACGATTTAGAGAGACAATAATTATTACATCACGGCTAAAGTGTTTTTTTTTGTGAAGGGGAGGGAAAAAAATTACACACAGAATAGCGTGTGTCTTCATTTCAAGGTCGTTTTCTTTCAAAGACGTAAAATTGTTTTATTAATACATACGTTTTAAATATGACGTTTTATTTTTATATACACGTACACAAAGAATTATATATGTGGGACGACTTTGTGTACACGCAAGTCCCGAAAACTGTTTGAATGCAACGGTCGTTAAGATTTTTCCAAAACTTGGGAAAATACTTGATAATTTACAACCGCTCGCTTGTCTCGTTCGAGTTTTTGCATAAAAACGCCGAAAAGGGTGAAAAGGTTTTCCGACGCGAAGACAAAAGCCGAACCGTTATGTAGAAAGGAACTGAACCAGTTCGAAATACGGCAATAAAGTTTTTTTTATATTTCTGAAAAAAAGGACATAAAATACTGCGCCAAACAAAACTGTCCTTTATGAATAAGTCCTGTTACATTTCGGTATGTACATTTACCCTCCCCGGAGTCCTTGCGGATGCAAATTTCAAATTCCCGCTGTCCGATTTTACGGCTTTTTCGACAACATCTCTGGAGACGTTGTGCGTGGATGACGATTTTGTAAAATGTTCACGCCGACAGCACGAAGTAACAGACTCAGGTACAGTTTTAACACGTTTAGCAGTATCTCTCGCTCGGAATCCACACTAGGAAGAACAAATGATTCACCAAATTGAATCGCCGCTCGTTCGTAAAACAATTAATTAATTTCCGACACGCGACGCGGGAATATTTCGCTGTTGTCGCAACGTATTGCATGTTGCAACAGCGACAGCACATTTCCAAAACGCTGTTCCTCTCTTCGCGCAACGGTATGATGGGCGACGCTTTGGTTGCTCTTTCGAGTTATTGCTGTGCAACTGGTTTTTTTTTCGTTCTTTGAATTTTAACAAGAACGCATTTTTTTTCCAACCGTCGTTATGCTAATAAGACGGCAAAACTACGGGAATTGTTACCGCGTTGCGAGCTAACTCGATGACAATGAGCGATCACGTGTTCGAAATCCGACGAAAATGCGCGATTATTCGCGCATGTCTGTTTACGTAAAACAGCCGGATTTTTATCGATCTGTTTACGAGTTTGATTCGCTGTTGCTCCTCTCCCCTCGATTCGAACGCGATGTGTAATTCGTTGCCTCGCGTGTTTCGCGCGAAAAGAACCGCAAGAGAGGACGTAGAAGCGGAGATAGAGCATCCGTTATTAAAAATAAAAAAAAATAAAAAAAAAAAAACAGTAACGCGCTCTTCCCCGTTTCCTCTCTCGCTCGCAAAAAAAAAACATGTGTCTCATTTGTGCAATTATGACACAAAGTACCGCGAGAGACTGACACGATTTTCTTCCCAAGCCGCTAGTAAAATTATCAAGAAGGTATCCTCTCTCGCTACTTATTACGAATAAAAAAAAAAAAAAAAACATCTCCATTAAGATACGCAGCTGAGAGACGGAAGTTCAAGACGAGCTTTTTGCACAATCTCCTTCTCTCTCTGGTCGAGATTAGCGTAATCCGATTCCCCGCCCCTATAACGGCTCGAGCAAGGAAGATCTAATAATTACGAGGAATGATCGAGAGGATACAAATCACGAGAGAGGTAAGTGAAAGCCGCCGCATATCACGGACACCCTTCGATCGTTAACGTCGTAACAAGCGAGCCGTCGAAGAAAGAGCCGCGCCGGATTTGGTTGCGCGCGAGAGATGTGCTCACACACTAATTCTCTCATTACAGACCGTTTGCCAGACGCGTTTAACGGCTTGTCGTAGAGACACGGCGAGCGGAGGGAACGTTCGCGTGACGCAATCTCGTCGCAATGTTTTGAATAATAATTCCGAGATTTCCATCTGTTCGATCAAAAACATCGCATTTCCGAAGACGTTTCGCGACGTTAGGGATAAAAATTTGAATAAAAAAAAAAAAAAAAACGTCGAAGATCGTATCGAATCCGATAATTTTTCGTATTCGTTCCATAAAAATCTCAAAGGCAAATGAGATTGCGAAACTCGGACGCGATTAATATAAAAATCCGATTCATAAAAACTCTATACTCGGAGATACGCCGTTTCGCCGTTTATCGACGTGGCAGACTTCCGACAGGAATTGTCACGTGAGAAACAGCGCGTGCATCACACATCGATCATCTTTACAGAGTGTCTATATGTAAATCGACTCATCGAAACACGTCGGGACCCGATTGAATCACACGCGATTTCGGTCCGCGCGTTTGCCCGTAGTTGGCGCGTACGGAGCCGCCGTGCCGACACAACGCGAAGAAACGAGCGAGATTCGTATTACTTGACGAGCGAATACGATAATGAGACGAGCGCGAGCAAAAGAAGAAGCCTCGAGGCTTTCTTCGTCATCGTCGTCGTCCCACACGTCGTCTCCTCTTCTCTCACACGGCAGGGGGGATCTCCGAAAATTTCAACGTCATGCGATCCGTGCATTAACGAATAGTCCGATCCTTACGCGCGATTGCCGCGTATACGGACGACGGCTAATTTCAGAGGCCCGTTCGGGACTGGCCGTTTGGGCAGACGAAGCGCGAACAGTCGATGAAAATTCTCGGATCTGAGACACGCGATGCGACGATGATCGCGCGTGCGAACTCGCCGCGCTCGCGGCGATACGCGGCGCGAATTAGGAAAAACAGAAAAATTAAAATTAAAACTAAAATAAAAACAAAAAGAAGTAAAACAACCGCGCAATATTGTCAATTTTCTTAATAAAATTAAAAAAATTACTTGTAATAACGAAATTTCAGGCTCTACTCGTGTTTCAGCGACAAAACGTGTGAATAAAAAAAAAAAAAAAAAAAAAAAAAAAAAACGAGCGCTATAGAGATAACGAAGCGCGTGATAAATTTCATTCGATAAAAAGGAACTTTTCACGCTGTTATGCTGAATAGCCGACGTAATATGAACGATGACGCGTCAGATGTTGTTGGAATAATATTTGTCGCGGAAGCAAAACGCGTCAAATTACAAGGCAATATCGAGGGAAATGTTGCGGCGCAACTTTTTTTTTTCTGTCCTCCTCTCCGGTGAACACCTGACAGGTTCGCGTTTCTCTACGGCATGAATCACTGACGAGAGTCCGTCGATCCTGACGAGAATGGAAGGGTGGCCGGAGCTTATCTCGTAAATGGCCAACCCAGGTCGGATCTAGTGCGCGTGCCATTGGCAGTGAAAAACACACGCACGCGTGCTTCTCCTTTTACGAGACGAAAACGACATCGATTGCTTAATCTTTCCTGACGAGGAGGAGAAGCAAAACAACCAATCACAGAAAAAAAAATAAATAAAATAAAATAAACGGAATTCGATTTATTAAAACTCCTCGATAACATCACCACCGTGTCACACGTGCCGGTCTCATTAGAATTTCAAATTCTAACGTCGTGTTTGCGCGACGCGAAATGAAAGACGATCGAGCAATGTTTACAAACAGATTCAAGTAAAGAAAGATTGAGATTTGTATAAAAAACAAGTTAAATTCCGAAGTTCTTGTTTGTACATTTCACAAAGTACATGAATAATTCAGTATCTGCGAGAAATATAAATTAATGTTTATTTTAAAACTTTGTTTTTAGAATCAAGATGCATAAATTATTTACGTTCAAGTTTGCAATTTATCTTACATAAACCGCGTATTGTTTATAGATTATTACGAATAAAATTATTGCCACTATAAACAACAACGGATAAAATATTAGGCAGTTTTGATCTAAATTATGTCCGCAAAGATTTCGGCGGACGTAATGTTTTTTGCTGTGTATTTGGAAGTTTTTTTTTCAGGATCAAGATGTATGTACAAATTACTTATTTCGAAGTTCGCGATTTATCTTACAACGCGTCGTGCGAGTTTATGGATTATCGCGAATAGAATTATCTGCAAACAACAACGGATAAAATATTAGGCGCGGTTTTAGCAGAAATTATGTTTTGAAGTTTTTAGGATCGAGGATCGAGTTTTTAGGATGTATAGTGTATATATATAAATTTAGTTTGCGATTTATCTTGTATGCACGTTGTTTACAGATTATTGCGAATAAAATTATCATCACTAGAAATAACAAAAACATATTGGATAAAATATTGGGTAGTTTTGGCAAAAATTATGTCCGCGAAGAATTCGGCGATAAATTCACGGCGATTACACGTATGTGCTGCCGAAGTTCGTTCGTAGCTCAGCGTCCCCGTTCGGATTACTCTGACTTTTTCGCTCTCTCTCTCTCTCTCTCGCTCCTGAGGAGCGATCTTACGTTACGCAGCGCGGGCACAATCGATTCTTCTTCGGCCGGCGGTCTTAGGTCTCAGGAAGTGGTTTGCATCTGACGCGAGGTCACGACGTCAACCGAGACCTCGGGTGAGCGTTTCCAAGAGAAAGGGAGAGATCGAAGCCTTCACATTTAACCGCGACGATTCCCCATTTTTTAGACAAACAAAATTCTTAGCAAAGGAGAAATCACAGACGTATTAATCACTTTTATTTGACTTCGCGTATTTCAAAAATTCACTATCGATTTCGATTGTAAAAACGTTCGCGAGCTTTAATTTTTCACGCGTTCTGGGATTTTTAAGTGTGTCTCAAAATCCTCAGCGAGAACTTTCAGTTATAAGTCTGTTAAAATTGCATTCGCGAAACGAAAGCCGAGGAATAAAATTTTCTTACGTGCGAACATTTATAATGGAAGAATTATCGATGACACACAGAAGAAACGGGATATATATCTCTCTCCATTATATTCGGATTAGACACGTAGATGGTTACAAAGTCATTATCTCTCGTCCAATATCGAATCGTCTTATTTCTGCGTCAGTAATAATGCAATTTCTTCGATTTTGAACGAATTACGCGATAATTTTGCGAATAATTTCGAATCGCAAAACACAGAATCGTCACAATCGGTGTGACAAAAAATCTCTGCGTTCAACAATCGAAAGAAAAGCTTTCAGAGAAAGACTCACCCTTCTGCAGTTGACCATGGTCCGCGTTCATTTTCGCCTGCAACAGAAAGTGCTGCGCTTCACCAAGTAGAATTAGCACGACGGTCATGTATATGAAATAGGCCACTAAAATATTTCGAAGTGGGTTGTCTCACCTCGTAACCTTGTTTCGCGCCCCGGCCGCCACCCCAGTAGTCGCTTTCCTTGTCGTGCGGGGCGCATTGCTGTAACACAGAAAAAGAGAGAGAGCACGTTAGAGACGTTGAGTGTCTTCAACTTCAATGTTGTTAATCATTTTGCAGAATGTAAAAAAAGTAAAACCAAAACGAATATCTTCGCTAATCGATTGTAACTAACAATATATTTTTTTCCCGCTTTCCTCTCCCTCTGCTCTCTCGGAGAGAAAGACGCAATTAAAAGAGGGGAGGCATAAATGCACGATATTGTCGAAATATCGTGTATCTTCAGATTGGCGCGCATATGCTTCCCCCGTTTCGTTCGTCGTAAATTACCCCCGACGTTCCGCTAATTATCGTCCGCCTTCGGAGATTCAAAAACGCGCTTCCGCACGGGATTAATCGGCGGACCACGCCACCTTGCGATGGTCCAACGGCACGCACAGAGAGAGAGAGAGAGGGAGAGAGAGAGAGAGAGAGAGAGAAAGAGCGACCGCAAGAGCCATCGAAGAATGACCCCGTTTCCCTTCCCACGACCCTCGAAACCACATCCCCCGGCATGACCTTCCGCACCTCGACGAAGCTAGCGCCAGGTCGCGTACACACGCCACCCCTATAGAAATTCGGAGCGGATTCTTTTTCTCTCTTTCTCTGTGCCTCTAGTAAACCGAAAGTTCGAACCACTACTTTCTTCTTTCAAGTTAGTTTTGATCCGGCGGGAATACTCCGGGCAAATAAAGAGGATTTGAGCGCGGAATACGCGATATCCGCGAAAGCGACTCATTACGAACGATAATTCGTAAACGTCATAGTGTCTGTCTTTGTTGTATATTCGCGCAATATAAAAAAACACGTCTGTGCGAGCACAACGATATGAAAATTTGCGCCGTGAGACGCGCGACAGCCGTGAAAAATCAAGTTCATTCGCGCCGCGCAATATGCGAAAAACGTATTTGAGTCAGGACGATTTTTACGGCGGCCTCGTAAATATGCGCGACCGTAGGTCAGGGAGAGATCGCGACGCGGGTTGAGCGAACGTCGTATGTGTCGAAAAAGGGAACGAGATTATGTATGTCCTGGAGAAGGACCCGGGGTGAAAGTAGCCCTTTCTGTGCCACAGGTGGCTCGTCAAACGAACCGATCTGTCGGAACCTCGCGAGCGCCCGAATAAGGGCAAAGTTACGCGTAGTTTCTGGATCGGGGACGAGTGACGACGACGACGACGACGACGACGACGACGACGACGACGAGCACCCATCCGGAGATTGTGACGAGAGGGGAGGGTTGTGTGAAATGACTTACAGCGGAAGTACGTGGGATACGATCCGTATCTATTTTAAAGAGGGGAAACCGGAGAAGTCGAAGTAGGTGGAAGAGACGCGCACCAGCAAGTTCTTTCTGAGAGCAATCGACTCCGTTCACGGGGAAAAAGACGGGGGGGGAAGGAACGGGGGTGTGTGCCAAAGTGCGGGGGACGATCACATTTACTGCGCGCTTCGACAGATGGTACATCATCCGCCCGCTCTCGCTCGTCGTGACGACGCGCGGTTATGCAATCAGAATTCCACCTGGCGCGCGACAATATCCGAATAATGCGCGCGTCTCCCATCTAATGAATAAAAATCGAACGAGTCTTGATATTCTTTGACGAGGCCGCGTCCGACGAGTTTGTTCAGCGAATTAACCAAACATTGAAAGTCGATTGAGAGAGAGAGAGAGAGAGAGAGAGAGAGAGAGAAAGAGAGAGAGAGAGAGAGACCGTTTGCTAATAATCGCGAACATGTACTTTTCGATATTTACGAAAAGCAGATTTCAATCAGTCCTTGCACAATCCATTGTTATTTCGGTAATTCGCAAATACAAAAAAAAGGGGTGGATAAAAAACCTAGAAAATAAATAAATTATACAGCGCGCTAAAAAATTACGGTCGTTTTTTCTTCCTTCTTTCTTTTTTTCGAGTAGATATCGAAACGCGAGCATAAGTACATCGCGAGCACTACAAACAATTGAATCCGGCTGTAATTTGATATGCGTGTACGCGGGCGTGTAAAATTCAGCTGAATAATTTTCCATACAGGTATCAACGATACGTACTCCGAAGTACGTACGTACGTACGTATACGCCGGGCTCCCGCCGAGCCCTTACGTCCAGAGAGCGCCCTACGTGCTCGACAGAGAAGAACGTGCCAGAGGCAGCTCTGGATTGGTAATCCAACCTACCACGGTTCGCTCGAAGGGAAGATATAGAGAAAGAAGAAAAAAATACATTTTAGCTCGCATCCAGGCACACTGCAGCCAGTTTCATCCCCCTCCTCCACTCCCCCTTTCCTCCCCACATCGCTCGTCCCACACTCAACCACCCACTCTCACCCACACCCGCTCTTTCTCTTCGTGTGTGCACCCCTCGGTCCTCCTTTTCCTCCCGCGTCCAACTCCCTTTACGCCCTTCTTTATCTCTCCGTCTCTTCCTCCCCCGCGCGCGCTCGCCGTGAGGCATACGCGCGCGTGTACGCGCGTGTGCGCACGTACGTGAGTACGTGGTCGAGCCGATGGTCGAGAAGAGCGTCCCGATAGAAAAAGGATGCCGACGCGCGGCGTCGGTAGGTGGTCGGGTAGTCGTGAAAAAAAAAATCAAAAAGATAGGAGCCGGGTAAAAGAAGAGGCGGGGGTGGAAGGCAGGGAAAAATGAAAGGGAGGAGAGAGGTGGGCGAACGAGAGGAGGAAAAGGGTGGAGGATAGACGGGAGGAGGGGCGAGAGAGATCATGTGCGTATGTGCGACACGAGAGAAAAAGAGAGAAAGAGGGAGAAAAAAAGAGAGAAAGAAAGAGAAAGAAAGAGAGAAAGAGGGAGATGGAGCGGATGCTCGAGGCGGTATTCCGATGGCGGGGAGCGGCGCATGGGCAGCCGTTGGAGGAGGGGGGAGAAAAAAGGTGTAAAAAATACCGGAGCCGAGGAAACGGGAGGAAAAAATCGGGCCGTCTCTACGGAGGCGGCGGGGGTATGTAGAGAGAGGAACGGGAGGAAGATGGAGCGGAGACGGGAAGGGGTGGAAGAGAGGAGCCGGCGGAGGAGGGCGAGCGGAAGAAGGATGGCGGACAGGCACGAGGGAGAGGAAAAATCGGGGTACGGTGAAAGGAGAAAAATCGAGAGCGCGCGAAAGACGAAGAGATAACAAGAGAAAGGGGACGCGGCGGGGATGAGAAAGAAAGAGTGAGAGCGAAAAAGAGAGAGAGAAAGAGAGAAAGAGAGAGAGAGAAAAAGAGAGGGAAGAAAAGAGACAATCGGGAAAGACGAGTGGAACGACACGAGGGAGGAAGAAAAGGGATGAGGCTGAGAGATGAGGAGAAGGACAGACATTTAAAGAGAGGGATGGCGAAGAACGGCGCGAAGGTGAAGGGGGGTTGGAAAAAGCGGGACCAAAACGGAAAGGGAAAGAAAGAGAAAGAGAGCGGCCCACACCGTGCACATGCGTGACCGTCCGTCCGCGTACGAGGCGGCGGGTATTGATCAGCCAAAGAGCGCCACGACGCCGGGCGTCCTTTTGCGAGCCTTGCTTTTTTCGGCACGACGGGAGCGACGAGGGGGGTGGCAAGGGGTCGCGCGCCGTTCGTAGGAGGAGGACGGGCAGAGAAGTCGATGGTTGAGGCGGCGGTGGTGTTCCGGGGAGGTAAAGGGGGCGGGATGCAAGGAGTGCCACGACCTAGCCCAACGAACTAGCCCGGCGTGACGTCATTCTTTTTCTTTGCTCGCGCGTCGCGACGCGGCGTCGCGGCGCGGGCCGACTCCTGGAAGGAGGATCGTAAAAAAGTCTTGGAGAGCAGAATTGTTTTTGTCCCATCGATATCTTCGCGATCTTATCGTCGCGCGAGTTACGCGACTCGCGGGCTCATTCGAGACGCCGCATTTTGTTCGTCGCCCCGACGATGCGGTTTGTTTACTGCGGATGCACGTGGTCCCGAGATCCGCGTTGCGATGTAGGCGCGCGAGAGCGATTTTTAAAACGCAATCCCGCGTGCCGTCCGGTTTAGCTCGCGATAAGAGAGAGATGAAGAGAGAAATGAAAAAAAAAAAAAAAAAAAAACACTTATTTGCGTTTCGCAACACATATTTTTCATCAAAATCAAGATAACTCTCAACTAATTTTCGGACGGCGACAGTGGCTATACAATTCTCTCGCGTATTATGCAGATAAGACAGTCTTGGCCTGCGTATACGCGTTACGTATAAATCTCGTAACGAGTCGAATGCAAATTATATTGGTACATTACATATAGTAGAAACTACGGAGGCTGTCTTGCTTGTACGTAGCGAGCGGAACGGATGGAAATTCGCTCTGTCGATCTATAACTACGGCCTTTCGCCTCGTCTTCCGATACAAGATGTATCCACTTAAATTATGCACATCCCATTTATCAGCCGATTTCGAGAGTTTACTCAATTGAGAATTTAATCTACACACAAACAGCAAGGATTGATAAGAACGACAAAACTCATCCGAAGAGAAAATTTACAAAAGTTCACAGGAACGCAGAAATTTAAAAAAAGATTATATCACTCCAATAGGTGAAGCTCTCGCGCGCACAAGTGCGTTTTTATCGCGTATCACTTTAGCGAATTATTTCTCTCAAGTCGTCCGCTATTTCGCAAAACCTTTTTGTTTTTGTTTTTAACGAGCCGCTTTTGTGCGCAAAGTGAAAGAGAAACTACACGCATCCGTCGATGTTGTAACACCGTCTCGTACCGATAACAGAATCTCTCCGGACCGATAACAGAATCTGCGAACAAAAAGTTTCGCAGGTTCGACGATTCGCGATCGAGAGGAACCTGTCGCCTCGCGGAGTGACAGAAATGTCTTGGAGAAAAGGAGTTCCCGACCCCAAACGAGTCCCAATGGACACGCGGGATTCCAGGAATGACGCGAAAGAAGGGAGTGAAGAAACGAAGCCCGGGCCGTCGTTCCGCGGTAACCCGACCAGAAGCTCGGATTTCCACTCTGATAGAGCAGGACTGGAGATCGTCTCGCCGATGAACGCTCGACGGTTACTCCGTCCGATAGGACGCTGACAGCTGGTAAAACTCGGGCTGTTCAAGGGTTACACGCGGCACACGTGACACACGTGGCTCGGAGAGAAAGAGGGAAGGAGGGGGAGGGAACCCCGCGCGTCGAACGGCTATCTCGCGTGTCAATAGCAGCAATCCACGAATTACGAGATACGAACGAACGAACGAACGAACGAACGAACGAACGAACGAACGAACGAACGAACGAACGGAGTGACCACCAGCTTACCCGATGGTTTCACGTGTCTCGAAGAAACTGAATATTGAAAAACCGACCGAAGAGATTTGGAAGGAAAAACCGATTTTTTTTTCCTCCCTGACTGAAAAATGCTCGGCTATAAAAGAGATATCTTATAATAAGATTTTTACGGATTTCCACGCCGATATATTTTACGCTCGAAAAAAAAATCCGGATAATAGAGATGTATCCTCTAATAAATGCGAAGTCGAGCCCATTTAATAGCGGAAATTTAATAGATAGCTTAATTGAAGGGGCCACTTGATATCAGAAATTAGAACATTAAAGTTTCAAGAGAATGAGAATGGTTAAACGCGGACTTAGTTATTCCGTAGTTTCGCGATGATAAAGTATATATAACGGAAATTCAATTTCATTCTCAAATCGTTTAATTGTTTAATTAATTAGTTTATTTATTTATTCGATCTCGGTCGTTGAAAAAAGCGAATCACTCAGATTGTAAACTTCGATACGCAACTCGACGACTGCGCGCGTTATATTTTTCCGAAAGATTCGTGCGATTTTAAATTGCGCGCAAAAAAAAATCGCGCTCGCGCGAAAATCTCACGAATCACAAAACCTATCGGACGCGATAGCAGCGGAGAGTGAGAAGTTTCCCTCATTGAGAAGAAGTTTTTCGACCGTCTTCGAGGCAACGTTCCCCGCTAAGTGTCTTCCCCACCCGACTTATCTCCGGTTAAAGACCCTCCGACGTCGCTATTCATTTAGGAATATACGCAAGACACACGTGTCTTCCCACAGAGTGTCAGTCACAGTGGAACCATATCGCTTTCGTGGCTTTTTTTGTCGTTTAGGCTTGGAAGAGCGCAAGGGTGGCCAACTAGGCACATGTGGTCCATGATTCTCGTTTCCCTCCCGGCTCCTCCCTCTCACCTCGCCCTCAGCCTGCCCCAGAAACACGCTGAGTGCTGAAAGAGAGACAGAAGGAGAAAGAGACAGAAAGAGAGAGAGAGAGAGAGAGAGAGAGAGAAGGGGGAAGGGACACCGAGAGTGATAAAATTCAACAGTTGGCCCCAGATTGGTGGCGTTTCTCGCTCTCTTCACGCGTCATCTCGGTTGCCCAACAAGCCGCTTAAGATACGCCAGTTTTTTGATAAGTGATCGTCTGGAATTTTCATAGCTCTCTCCTATCGCCATCCGACATTTGACCCCAACCTCCTTTACATTCGATAGAAAAGTCTTAATGGCCTTTTTTTTTGTTTTTCAAGAACGTCAAAATAGCCTTTGGAAGCGAGCGAAATGGTAACAGATATCGAATTTATTGTGTAATTAAAGAAAAAAACAAACGAGAATCAAATACATATAAATCTTCGAAACGCAGTGGTCCGTGGTCGCATTTTTAAATCGTCAACCTGAAATCGCGAAATTATTTTTACCCGTCTCGACAGCATTGACACAATCTACAGATTAAACTCTCAGCCGACGCGATGCTTTTAAATAGACCGAAAGGAATATGAAACGACATTCTTAGCACCTTCGGAGTCGATAAAATTTAAGAATGCGATCCTTCGGAACGAGACCACGCGGCGGATATCATCATCGCCGGGGGATGATAAGATCGCTGACCCAAATGGTGCACGCGCGCGCGGGGGGGGGAGGGAAGAGAGCGGGGGAGAGACACAGGGAGAGGAGATCTGACCCAGACGAGTTTTTCCGTTGGTTTCCCGGGGGTTTCCTATTTTTCCCGGTCGTAACGTCGAGCGTCGGGTCGGGTCTGCAGACAATTCGCAGTAAAATTTTTACAACCACCCCCGTCGATTCCGCCGCGACAGGGGCTGCTGCGAGGAGTCGACGGGAGAACGGTTGGGGAATCGGGTGGGGAAAAGGGGTTTGGGGAAAGTAGCCGAGCTCCAGACGCGCGGAATGGCCGCGACCAGGCCGCGGAAACCCATAAACCTATACGTCTGCCTGTCTCTACGTACTGCGATCTCCAATCTCCTACGCCGCCACCTCCGCCGCCATATCGCACCCCTCTTCCTCACCCCCCGGGTGTTCTCTCACGCGCTCTCCTTTTTGCAGCTTCTGCGACCGAATACCCCAGCGTTCGCGCTGGAAAACACATCTCTCGTCGCATCCGACGTTTATCTGTCATTCAACGACGGCTTTTATCGCCGTCTTATTAACCCCGCCCTGAACCTTACTCGAGATTTTACCGTCCGAGACGCGCGTTTGATAAAAAACGAAAAAAAAAACGGCGACAATATTAACCAACTCCCGTCAATAAAAATTCATCGACATCAAACTAAGCGCGTAACGCGCTCAGCGCGTGTTAAACCTTTGTTCGCTCTATAAAATAATAGAATCGACACTTTAAAGTCTTTAAACCGTACAATTGCGAAACTTTCTCGAGCTTCGGATCGCGCGTCGGAAATTTTCGATCCCGCCGAAATTGCGTTTCACGCTGCGGACGAGGGGGAGAAAGGGAAAAAAAGATAAATTTTATTTTCACCCATTCCAAACTTCTCTCGCACACGCGCGAACGACTTTAAACGCGCGCGCGCGCGCGAGGTCTTTCACCCTAGCTGCAGGTTTACTTTTCCCTATAGTGCTCATTACCGCATGTTTCTCTTTCCGACTTGACTCGATTCGGGAAGGGTGGCGGTGACGACACGTGGTGACCGGCTTTGCCAGAGAAGAACGTTCTACGTGAGAGAACACGTCATTGGAATTTACATGCGCGCTCATTTTAGGAGAGTAGATAGAATTACGTTTTACAAGCGCGCGAGCGAGAAAACGTTTTCCGTCGCTGAGACGTAATGAAACATACGTCTTGTTTAAGGTTTTTTCCTCCGTGTCTCTCGCTCGATTCCAATCGCAAATTATAACATTTGTATGCTCGAACAGGATCGTTATAAAAATCAACGCGAAGCAGATGTGTAATGTTAACGTTGAATATATCGTGAAAAAAACAGCATTTGCGTAAGTATATGATGATCACCGGCACAAAAACGCATATTATTATTGTATTAAAAGAACACGTGTAGTTAATTTAAAAAAAAAAAAAATTAAGAAAAACTACGCGACAAAAATAGCAGAAACGTTTTTCTTTTTTTGTTACAAATATCTCGTCGGTGTGTGCTCATTAAAATACATTAAAGAATTAACCTACAATTGTCTCTCCCGCGTATCGCGAATCAAGCCGCGCGCGCGCGTATTCAATTAAACGGACCTTTGTCCTTTAACTGGGGAATCGTTTCGCCCTCGCTCCTCGAGAGCACAGCGGCGAAAGAAATTCTCGTGTTGCCCGCAAAAAGCTTCTGCGGCGGGTAGAAAGCTCGTTTGGGGGAGAAGAGCGCGCGTGGAGAATTATTTGAAAGAAACCTCGCGGCGGTTCTCCTTTTTTCGGCACTAACCACCGAGTCGTATTCCGAGAGACGGAACGGGAGAGAGGAGGGGGGAAAGGGGGAAGGTGGTTCTTCCGGAGAACCAGGCGCGCCACCGGGAGGAAATAGTGCAGGCCGCGCGCGTTGCACTTTTCCGCGCTGTAAAAACTCGCCGAGGGATATTTCCTCGCTTGGAGGATGGAATCGTTTCGGCGAGCGCGCGCGATGCGCGCCGATGGATCAATGCGTTCTCCGCGAACGGTTTCTCCTCCACACGCGCGGCGAAAAATTGCTCTTTTCCCGGCAAATGTTGGAAACATTTCTTCTTCTTCTTCTTCTTAGTCTTCGTTTTCTTATCTTACAATTCGCGATATAACGGTTAATGTGTGTGTGTTTTTTTTTTTCCAAGTCTTAACTTTATTCCAACGCGAATGAGCACACGTTATTTCCGCCGAATCTCCGCGCACGGATGAATTATCATCAGTCGCGAACGTACAGATGTCCGTGTATGTATTGCGGAAAGGGGGATTTTTTCAGCGTTTCATCAAGAAAAGTTTTTCACCGCGCTAACGGCGCAATTTCCGTTTGCGGAAAATCAAAAAAAATTTGCAATTAACGCTAAAAGGTTCCCGCAGGATACTTGAACACTCTCGGAAATTCTGCGAACCGTGGGGAGCACTCGGGAGCGGTTTTCAAAAGGGCCACGTGACTCCCTTTAGGTCCAACTTTTCGTTTGACCGAGTTTTCCGGCTTGCATAAACTCAAGGGCGAGCGCGGATGTCGACGTTGCGCGCGTTGCACCCTTTAAACGTTATTTCAAAAAACCCCGACTCCAAAAAGCGCCGCAATCGTGTTTGTTAACGCGCAACACTTTAAAAACAAAAAAAAAAAAAAGCAATTAACGTCAGGAGAATATAATTAAATAATTTGGTATATTCGCTGTAATATGCGCTAAAAAATAGAAATAATTTAGTAATAACGTTATAAGACACAATAGATCACAGTAATCGCGTATGTGTGTGTATTACAACGTGTCTACGCGCGGGAACGCTAGCTCTCGATCGAAATTGTTTCACGACAGAAAAAAAAACCGAAAAATTCACTATCTCGACGATAACAGTGTCTATTTGTCGCCGCCGATAGAATTTGTCGGTAAAAATATGTCCCGCGCGGAATTTGTTTGCGGCAAGCAAAATATTCGCCCTCTCGATGCGACGCATGAGATGATGGAAAAAAAAAAAAAAAAAAAAAAAAAAATGTATTCGTGAGAGAATTCCGGAATAGAATGAAATTCCACTTCTCAGCGCGAAATATAGTCGATCGCTTTTCGACCGATCGTTCTTGACTATACGAGGTCTGATAGCGTCTTGAATGAAAATACGTTGAGAAACGAGTCGCGTAGGTGAAGACACGTCGAAATGAAATTCCTGAAGGGTCGAGATCTTCCGCGCTGCGCCCACCCCTCTGTGTGTGTGTTCACGAGTAACCCTTTGCCCCAGTTTCCTCATCTATTCATGCGGATTAAAGTCGCGCGAAAGGGGGTAGTACGAAAGAGGATGGAATACACACAAACACACACACACACACACACACACACACACAAAATTTGCCGAGCAACGGGAGACACAATAAGAAGTAAGGAAGGAAAATTTTGTTTCTCCGTTGCTCCTTTTCTCCGAAAATGCACTGCGAGAAATCAACTTATGAGCGGCGGAATGTAAAATTGTGTATATCGCGAGTAGTATTTTTCGAAGTTGGTGTTTTGTCACCGCGAATACGTCTATGCATATATTTTATAGAGGATCAAAGACGGCACCGATAGAAATTCCCTCCGATAAAGATGCATCGCCGCGTGTCTAAAGCGAAGTGTCTGGGGGTATGGAACAGTCAATCGGCATTACGACCCTTCTCTCTCTTTCTCTCTCTCTTTGTTGGCACAGTGGGGCAAAGCAACCCTTCGTTTCTCGAAGTCAATGGTGCGTAGGCTACGAAATCCTTATATAGCTTCATTGAGAAATGTTCTCAATGGATTGGAGAGCTGTTGCGAACTGTTGAACCAAAGCAGCAAATGTCAAAGCGTTGTTTTCGAAAATTTATGGCAAAAAGCGAGTCCATTAAAATGCGCAAACATTCGCACGCGAGCGTATCTTTGTTTGAAAATTTTGAAAACGTAAAAAAAAACAAAGTTAATTTTTATTTGAAATAGAATCTTCTACTTCGTTCAACAAAGACTAAGAAATCGTGTTTGCAATCTTACAACAAAACTTCCTAAAATAAATAAATAAATTTGACCTTTCGACGCGTCAATCAGTAAAACCGTGTTGGTCGCTTTGCTCTCTCTCTCTTTCAAAAGATTGAAAAAGAAGGGTCGAGCGCCCGTATAAGGTTAGAAGTGTCTTTCACGAAGTGCAACCCTTTGGCCTACTTCTCAAGGTCCACAGTACACGGAGTTAAGGGACGCCGGCTGATGTCTCCCGAGCTTTACTCGAACGAGAGAGAGAGAGAGAAAGAGAGATAGAATGAAAAAGGATGGCGAAGGCGGTAAAAGGAGACGAAAGCGTGAGGGGGCGAGTGCCGGTCGGGGGTGAGTAGGTCAAACTTTACGGTCCTGGCGTCTAGACGTCGTTGCGCCCCGTGCGCGGCAGTAAAACCGTTTTAAGGGGCTGTTTTACCAGCGCACTCAGCGCGCGACCTGCTCGACGGGGGAGGAATAGCGGAGACGCTAAACCATCCCCCCGCTCGTTCCCACCCGGCCCCGCTCGCAACGTTGCCTTTATTCGTCTACGCGCCTCCCGTCGCCCTCCCTCCCTCGCGTACGAGCTCTCTCGTACAACAGTCGGTGCATTCTCTGCATCCAGACGACGAACGGGGGGAAGGGGAGGATGTGCAGCCAGCGGAGGGTAACGGAGAGGAAGTAAAATTGCGACGAGGGATCGTCTATGGAAAATCTCACTCCCGCGCGCGAGCAGACGGGATGGAAAAAGTTGATTCTCGAATTTCTCGACGTGTATAATGTCACTGCGTCGCGACGCGCGAGCGCGAGCGCGCGCGCGCACCGTTGAAAACGTCAACGGAAAATCAAACGTTGCTTTTCTATAAATGCGGAACACCCCCGTTAGCGGAAAGGAGGAGGAGAAGGGAAATTCCTGTGAATGTGTGTGTAACGACCTCCAAGTAACCACCTTTTTTTTTCTCTCTCTCTCTCTCTCTCCCGCCGTAAGTGACGTAGGAAAGCCTCGGACGGCTGTTGTCAAAAATGCACGACGTATCCGCGAAGGGTCCCGGGATGCGCGCGAGTACGTCTCGAGAGGATGCTTCCTGTCTAGGAGGAAGCACTTGGCACTAGGCGACGTGGCGCTGCTGCGTCGTATTCACGAGAGACGACGACGACGACGACGACGACGACGACGACGACGAGTAAAGCGCGCGTATAAGAAAAACGACGTCGAGTAGAGCGCGCGGCGAGGCTGTAACGCGCTGAGACACAGACGGACGTTTGTCTCGTAAAATTCTCACGGCGAAGCAACGCGGCCTGGGGGGACTCGTACAGGACGGACCCTCCCTCGCGAGGACAGTGGCGGTCGGATGCGACCGAAGAGAACGAGATCGGGTACCTTCTAATGGCCGCGATGACGTCTCCCCGCGATGTATATGTACTCTCGGCCTCCCGTACAAGTGGTTCTACTCGATACGGTCTGTTCCGAGCCTCCTCCTCGAGACGCCAAACATTTCTCGCGCAGCGAGACTCGGAATTGAGCGACGTTTGTCTCAAGCCGCGTTTCTTTTTTTTTTTTCTGTACGACACACGACACGAGTTCGTTCATCAGCGAGACGGTTTTCACACAGATAAGCAGCGTGTGACATCCGTGCACTTCTTCTCGTCTATTTTTTTTTCTCTTTCATACTCGAAAGTTTTCTGCGCGGAAAAAAGAGGCGTGCGGAGAACACGTATTTTTTGCAACGCGAGTAATTCGTTGCGGAAAACTGATAGACGCGCGGAAACGTTTTTGCCTCGCCTTCAAGATTTTGGGGGCTTGATGTGAAATCCCTTGAATTTTCCGTGGGTCGAGAGATCGCGCGGATATCTCCCTCTTCCTCCCTCTCCTTTTCTCTCCTCTCAGGATGGAATTCATTTAACAATCCCCCTCGTACACATCGCGCGCTATACAAATCTCATGCGTCTGCCATATTTCTCGTGGAGAAAAAACGAACGAGCTCCCGCGTTATTATTTACAATTTTTTTTTTTTTTTTTTTTTTTTATTTATTCTCTCTTCACGAGCACGTTACGGGAATTAATTGTAGGCCGAACGATGGGCACGGCCCATCAAAAGTACGCGCGCACACACCACCTCCCCCGCGCTCGCATACACACCACGGACACCGCGCGCGTGTACACGCATCGCCCGCAATCTCTGACGAGACATTAGTTTTACTATCGCGAAATTCGACACGCCTGAGCGTGTATTTCGCGTTTGATTTATCGACGCGAAGATACACCGCGAAAGCAAAACTCACACACACTGGAAAAACTTTGCAATAGATTTTTCGTTCACCGGGCCGTGAATGCCGCACAATTATTTCAGACGTTACAATCGTTACCGCCGTTGCGTCTGTTGTTTCCTCATCTATTCTCCGCTTGCGCGAGATTCTCTCCCGAGAATTTCTCTATGTATTATTAAATAATGGTCATCGCGGGGGAGAGAGAAAAACCCGATCCGTTTTTCTACAATGAGAGGAAGAAAAAAAAAATTAAATCCATAACGAATGACATACACGGAGAATTTGAAGTTCTGAGCTTGCTGTTGCACAAAGACGCGATCTGATTGATTCGCGCTTTTTGCACTTTTTGTGCGAAAGATGCGCGCGCGCGCGCGCGCGATCTTGCCGCGGCAGGTGTCTGAGAATTCTCGTCCGACAAACAAGACGAGCTCGTCTGGTTGTGTTCACCTGCCGCTGCCGAAACGCCGCGTAAAATGATACGTGCGAGAATTGCCATCGCTCGATTCCATTTTGCCTCACGGCCGTAGGATTTATTATGCTCGTTCAGTTCGCGCTCGACGCTGATAATCGCCGACGGTCAATTCCGAGAGACGTGCGCGAGGCACTTTAATACTAATACTGTTAATTTATGCTAAAGCAACATCGTCCGCCAGTCCGGAACGCGCCAGTGAAATCGTTGATTCGTGCGAAATCTCATTAGTTTTGATACGATAACGCGATCATTCAGTGGTCTCTTTCTCTCTCTCTCTCTCTCTCACACACACCCTCTCGCGAGCAGCTCGAAGCTTGAATTAACTCTCGAACGCTAATGTGTGCTATTAAGGACACTGCAGTTTTAACCGCCATTCAACACGCCACGGCTTCGTTTTCTGTTTAATTATTTTTAATGTGGCTCGTGTGTATAGATTAAATTAGCGCGTAATGCGCTTCGGATTTCGATTCTATCTATTTCCGCAATTGATCCTGTATTTATGTCTGCGCTTAGAAACATACACATGCATTTTATCGCGTTTACCAAATTGTAATGAAATAAAATATGCCACGTCATATAAACCGCACGTCGCTAATTTGTCCCGGCAATATCCGCGTCGCGGACACAATAACACAACACAGTGTTGTTTGACACAGTCGTTTCGTACGTTGGCTGTGCGATCTCGATCAATCGATCATGATCAACGCGCAAAGCGTGAAAGAGACACGCTCGCGCGAATTGTCGCCCCGATTTTCACGGGTCGGAAAACGGGGTTCTCGCGCCTCGTTACGCGCGCTGATTGATCGATTGATCATTGAATCCGTATTAGGAAACATTCGCGCGACGTCACGAAAGGATTTACTTCTCTCGGACGCAGATAAGGAGGAGGGGACGAAAGAGAAAGGGTAGTCCCTCAGATCAGGTAGTCTCCGGGTCGGTTTTTTATCCGTGTCATCGGACCAACTTCGGAAACTTTTCATCCGTGTCATCGGGCCAACTTTTCGTATTACAGAATCGAATTACGGAAGTTCGGCGGAAAGTGTGCGCGGGACGTCGGGATTTCCGCGCAAGATATATATCTCTCGAGTGCAACACAGTCCCGTATTAGTTGGACGCGTCATCGTGTGTTACATTGCATACCTTTTCGTATCGAAAGACGATCGATCGCAAGTTTTCCGTCAATGTATGTTTGTTCCTCCGAAATTATTATCCGCTCTCTCGATTGCTTTTTACTCGCCTCCTCGACGATTGAATCTCGATGCATGATACGCGCGCCGTGAACTTTTTTTTTTATCGAGAGAGAGAGAGAGAGAGAGAGAAAGGGAGAGAGAGAGAAGGCGTCGAGTTCTGTTTGTTACTGTTCGGAAAAAGGGAACGTTTTTTGCGACTTACGCGAATGTCTTTCTGTAAATATTAGGAGGAAGCGTTTCGCCATTGTACGTTTCTTCAAAGTGCAGCCCGGGGTTCCGCGATGTGCGGCGCTTCCTTTTTCTCACTTTTCTTCCTGATCCTCCCTCCCTCCCCCCCGCCCTCTCTTCCGTGCCCCTACCTCTTCGGCACAGAGTTTCCCCCTTGCCCCCTACCTCTCTGCACCGCCTCTCTGCCCTTTCCCCATTCTGCCGCTGCTCCTTTTTCCGGGTCGAATATCGATCCTGATATTTCTCCTTGGTTTTTTTCTTCCTTCGTACGCTCGTCATTTCCAGGCGTTCGTTCTTCCCTTTTCACCACGTAGCTAGAGAAGAAGTTATATTCCACGATCTTCAGAATAAAATATTATCTTTTGTTCGGTCTCGTTGACACAATTTTTTTCTCGAATTTTGCAACATTTTCGTAGCGAGAACGTCGAACTTCCAATTTTTCGTCCGATTGGATTTGCTTCGAAACGCACAATTTTTTGGATAAGACAACAACTCGCTCATCCGGCGACGTGTTATTTATTTTTTTTTTTTTATCGTCTTCGTTTTGTAAATTTTTACTTTTTCGATCGTCATTATCGTGACAGCTCGACGTGCGTAAAAACTGAAAATACTTTGTAGTCTCTCGCTGAAACCGATCTCACTTGGTTTTCTAATTTTATTCATGGTGCATTCTCGCGCACCTGGCGCAAAGGTCTCGTCGTACAAGTTGTATCTTAATTACCTCTTAATCAACCTTTTCCGCCACAGATTAAAATTGTGCGACGGCGATAATCCGATTTAGAGCAGCCACGAGCTCTAACGTGCATACGATGAAAAGAGAATTTAAATACGGAACGCCCGCCTATGCGCGCGATATACGAGAAAGATGCTTATATAAGATGCTTCTTTTCTCAAAAAAAAAAAAAAAGAAATTCTCGCGAATCGAAAATTATTCGCGGTCGGCGCGGCAACGACGACGGCTCGCGCGCGAGCGCGTTAGTCGGCAGAATAATTTTACAGCGATATTGCGTATTCGATCCCATGGGGGAATCGGTTAACGCTTAATATTGATATAATCCGCGAAAATAATGGATTCATCCGTCTAGACGAGAACGACGAATATCTCCATAATATTTTCCAGGCAAGGTATTGAAAATCTCATTTTATCGTCAGCATACTGTCGTTCCTCAAAGCTCCCGGCTCGCCTTCCTCCATTTCTTCCTTTTTCCACTTTCGTTCTTTCCCGCCCTCCTTTTTTCCGCAGTTCAATATCGATCCCGCGGACTGTTTTTCCTTTTTTTTTTCCTATTTCTACGAGTGCCGCCCTTTTTCCCACCCTTTCCCGCTTTCATCGGACGAGGAACGAACCCGCGACT
This sequence comes from Pseudomyrmex gracilis, assembly GCF_002006095.1. NCBI lineage: Eukaryota > Metazoa > Arthropoda > Insecta > Hymenoptera > Formicidae > Pseudomyrmex > Pseudomyrmex gracilis. The sequence continues at coordinate 819,379 of NW_018020627.1, forward strand.
TCCTCCGGCTCTCGTTATATACGTGTGTTGTCTCTCACGTGTGTTGGTGAATGTGTGAGTGTGTGTGCGTGTGTGTGTGTGTGTGAGTGCGTGTGCGCGCACGCCGAACGGTACTTTATAAAAATATTCTCGATTGCAATATCGGAGGAATCGGTCCTTTCTCCGATGGGACAAACCGGCGTTACACAAGGCGATGATCTTTTAGGCCAAGAGCGCACTTGAAGCTTGTATCCTCGAGGACAACACTCGACGGGCAAAAATCCCGGATGCACACAACTATTGCCCTTAATTCTGCGGCCTCTTCAAACTTTTAACACCGATAGGGACTCTCAAGAGCTTCCGCAGAAAAGACACGAGTTTTACATGTCGCGCGTAACGCGTGTGTGTTTCGACGATTAAAAACAAAAAAAAAAACAAAAAATGTACGAGTTTACAAATGTCGTTTTTTTGTCCGACAAGTAAGTGAAATATGAAATGTAATATAAAGGTAGTTTTACACACACGTGTGTGTTTCTTTGAATTGTATAATTGGACACATTTGAAAATCAAAAGATAGAAAGGAGGCAATAACAAGCTGTGTAACAACCTGATGTTCGGGTAAAATTTCTTCTTCATTCCGAGGATTGAACAAAGATACAAACGTTTCGATCCACTATAGGATCTTCTCCAGTGTTTATACATAAAAAACAATGAATGCATGGTATATACATTTGAAAATCTATTCTTTATCCTCCGTCGCGTTGCTGCGTTTTTGTCAATTGCCAGAAAGAGATGCAAAAATAAACTTGACGCGACCTGTGTCTATCGCAAAACAGCTGAAAACTAAGTTATATTGATTTTTTGTTTCAGTGCAGATTAAGAGTAAATTTGATGCAACATTTATCTCACGTTCTCCTCCTCGCTCTGACGCTGAATAGAGGAGTCGATATTTTTGTGTTATTTAAAAAATTAATTTTACGTCTCGCAATCTCGGATAAGTCGATTTGTTCCAATGTTCAATGAAAAATACGGCTACGTTTTAACGAACGTGTTTGAGAACGTGTGTGTAAAGAGGAGAAGAGCGTGCGTCAGGTTAATAATTTATAAGAAAGTTTCAAAGTAAATATTATATATTGTGCGCGCGCGCGCGCGCGCGGTCCCTCTTCATGAAAATGCACACTGAAATTTTTCATCTTCCCGTCTTCTTCTTTTCTACGTACTACTAGATCTTCTGTCGATGCAGAAACTTCTTTCGAAACCCGTCAAATATCAAAAAGATGGCGGCAATATTGATAACTGCCGCTCCTCAAAAGCCAGTCCGACATTTCTTTGACTTTTTTTTCCCTCCCTTTGCCTTCTCCACCCTGCTCCTCTTCCTCCTCCTCCTCCTCCTTCTTCCTTGCCGTCATTCCTTTTTCTGCCGGGTCAAATATCGATTCCGATATTTTCACTCGATCTCTTATCCTTTTTTTCGGATCTTTTTTTTTTTTTTTTTATTTTTTTTATGCTTCAATTCCAGAACCCCTGACGATTCTCGCGACGCGCATTCCGCTCTCTTTCTTTTCGTTAATGGACAAAAACCGGAGGGGGAATCCGTAAGAATCGAATAATCGAATAATGTTCGATTCGCGAGATACACGCGGCGATATTCGCCGCAAACTCGTTCTTTGTGGTCGAACTCTCTCTCTCTTGCTCTATCTCTCGTCGAGCGTGCCGACACCTCGACCGAAACTTTTTGAGAATCTCTCGAGATAGAACTGAAAGTTTCGCGAAACTTAATTGCGGCCGGAGAAGGAAAGTGCTTGAAAGTTTAATTGCGCGACTTTGAATCGCGCACTATCTCTGATTATAATTTTCTCACTTGTCGATTCATTCTGTATTCAACGCGATGCAAAATTACGACGACTCACGTTTGATCTAACCGATATTTTTCGATCGATTTGAAAGAGAGCATTTTATTTACCACACACACGTTACATAATTTTTTATCTTCGCTTCTCAAACATCTTGTTTTTGATGTGAAACTTGTTTAAGAGCGTGTGAGAGAGAGACCGTCCTAAAAATTATCGTGTTATTTTTTATTACACGCTGTGTAACATTAATTAAATCAACGTTTTCATTGAAAAAACTCTGATGGTCTCCGGTTACGAAAATATTTAACGTTGAAAATGTGAGAGAGAGAGAGAGAGAGAGAGAGAGACAAAGAGAAAGAGAAAGAGAAGAAGAGAGAGAGAGAGAGAAGAAAATGCGCACTGTCAAATTAAGCTTTAAAACTGTAAGCACGTGAATGAAAGTGTCTCTTTATTAATTAACTCGCGAGCATGAAACTTTTAATGTGATAAACTATTTAGCACGGATAATGATCAGTCCCATAGCTTTTCCTAATAATTACGATGTTTCGCAATTACGATCGTTAAAAAAAATGCGATACGAGAGAACCGACGAGATTTGATTAAAACTGTTTTTCAAGAAGAAGAAGCGCGAGTTAATTTCGTCCGCATTTAGTTTAAAATCTCGGAAACTGCTATTAATTATGTAATTATGTAATTAAATCTGTGCGGCAAAAACAAATTCGACCTGTTTCGACCCCGGCAATTGAAAAGTGTCACACGAGCGATTTCCCAGGACCTGGTATGTATTTTTTTCCTCGTCGTCACGATCGATCGAACGTAACGGGCGCGTCTGCTACTCGTCATTAAAAAACACGTGGCCCTTCGAAAACACTGGTCCCTCTGTCTCTCTGACGCGGCGCCCTTTGCTCCGCGCGCGACTTACTTTTTAAAGAGAGACGACGAGACGCGCGACGTATTAATTGCCTCCTTTTAGTACGCGCTCCGCGCCGTCGTTCGTGCGGAGGCCATTCATCCGCGCGATACGGAACAAACCACGATCTCTTAATCGCGCGACGCGCGCGGATAATTCGTCACTTGTTCGAGCACCGTCGTCGGGCGGGAAGCGATTAACCGCGCGTTACGAAAAAAAAAAATCCTCCTTTCTCGTCAAAACAAAAAAAATTAAACAAACACGTTTTACAATACGGACTTTGTTTTCGCGCGCGGCAACGTTTGCCGCGTCCCGGCAGTTTTCGCGGTTGAGAGAGGATCGCGCAAGAAAATCCTAAGAATCCTCCTCACCTGTCGCGGCGACGCAGATCGACGAGGTACGAAAGCGGATAATTATGATCGATGACGAGGACCTCTCCCTTAACGCGGCTCCCAGGGCCACGGTCACGTACGCGACTTACAACGTGCTCTCTCTCTCTCTTTCTCTCTCTCGCTTCCTCTCCGTGTACTACCTGACGTTCGAGTCCCTCACTCGCCTCGCGCGGTTCCCATATCACCGATGCAGAAATTCAAATTCGCCGTCATTAATAAAAATTAAAGAGACATCAAGAGAGCTGGTCTACACTAGACCGGGTCACCCAAGGCCGCGCGAGCCTGTGTCTGTGCGCGCCTGTGTTTTTCGGGGGTTACTGCAGAGCCCGGGGACTACGGGGCCCACGGGCCAGCCACTTTTATCTTACCTGCCGCGGCACAATAGCGTGAGACTATAGGCCTTTTGTACTTGGCTTTCACGATGATCTGCATACGCGCCCCTATACACAACAGCCTAGGGCGGCTATCTTGCGTGTCGAGAAAAAAAAACTGTACACGCGGTTTTTTCACTCTGGATTGGTTGCGCGCTTCTTCGCACACCGGAAACACCCGAAGCTGTTTTTTCACCGGCGAAGAAACCGGGTGCTAATTTTTTTTCTTTTTCTCTTTCTCTCTCTCTCTTCAACCCTTTAACGGTGCACCCTCGCGGAAAACGGTACGTTCCTGAAGCGATGAATTCTCAGTCACGTCTCGCGCGCGCGGGATCGAAAAGACGCGCGCTCTTCTGCGCGCACCGGATGTTTTACCGTTACGTAACGTTGATGTATTCCTTGCATCTTTTTACATCCCTACCTCAAATTGAGATTTTTGTCGTAATTTCGAACGCACTCTTTACAACAATTGATCGTCGTCGACCGCGACCCTATAAAAGGGATATAAAGGAGTCGCAGAAAACTGTTTCCGCGTGAACGAACAGAAAGACGAACGACGAAAGCAGGAGGGTCGCCGCGGCGAAAACTACGGGAAAAGGGCGGCCATAACTCTATTCTAGGCCCAAATGTTGTGACAACGTCGCCGAAAAGAACCTTGGCGTTAGGTCGATGCGTGAACATCGCATCCTTCCATTGTTTCTGTTGTGCAACCGTGCGAGCGATATTCCCGCGAGGGGTTGGTTTTTAGAGAAATAAAACCGCGACGATGACACGGCAAAAGCAAACTTAACGGGAAATATATATATATATATATATATATATATATATATATATATATACATACATATACATATACATATCTTGCGCTGTGAGAACGCAAATGTTACGCGGCACAAAGTAAGGTTTTTTTTTTTTTAAACACGTATTATCTGAAAAACCGTTACGCATGTGCGGTCGGTGTGCACGTCATTTGTGTTTTCCTATCAGTTTTAAAAAGGAACTCTCGAATATAATTGAAATGTAAAACCTTAGCAACGAATACATTGTGTGTGAACCTCCAGAATATTGGTAAATAATATTATAATGAAAACAAAAATTCTTATTTAAAAATATACAAAAGATCATAAAATGGTTGAATTAAATACACGCGCGGTAATATTTTTTTCAAGTTAATGACGCAAATGCGAACACCTCTAAGAGACGGGAATTAATTAAAGGGAATTTCTGTTAGATCGTATCTTCAAACTTAACGACCAACTTTTTCAACAAATTTTCAGAGGTCGAAAAGAACAGATGTCGCACGCGTAATATATTTATTCCTACAAAATGCGTGTACGACCGAGACATTGGCGTGAAAAAAAAAAAAAAAAAAAACTATCAAAACGCACATCGCCACGCAACCGAATCGCTTTATCCTGAGACTTTCATTTTACCCGTTTCATCTCGCTCAATGCGAAGCGGCGAACGTTAGTCCCAGTGGCTGTTTTTTTTTTCGCTTTTTTTTCGTCGCGGCACGTTGCCCCAGAAATTCATTAGCCTAGCCAATCGGAGATACGGCTTCGTCACCTAGACGCGCTGTGTTCATGCGAGATGGAAAAAAAAAATCTTATTTCGACACCGCTCTCTCCCTTAACGAACGGCTACCCCGGCTACCATCGAGGACAATGAGGGAACCGTGCCTTACTTTTCCCCGCTCAGTTTTTTTTTTTTTTCTTTTTTTTTTTTTGTCTCTCGCCGAACAGAGACAAAAATCCCGTTGCGCGATTTGCATGCCGGCTGTCGCCGTCGCGCCGAAGGTGCATGAAGAAAAACCCGATCGAACGAGTGAAAAAATGCCGCAGGGGTCGCGGGAACCATTATTTTAATTTTCGTACTGCTACCGTGTCGAGGGAGAGGGGAAGGGGAACGAAAATGACGCGAGAGAACCAGAAGGAAGGAGCGAGGTATGGAAGAAGAAGGGCCGGAGGAGAGGGGAGGGGGAATACGCGAGGGACAGCTACGAAGGAGGGAAGAGAAAGGGATGGATGAGTCTTCCTTTGCATAATCTTCGTCAAGGGTGGTGTTTCGCGCGCATCGCGCGAGGAGGCCGAGAATTCTCTCGCACGAAAGAAGAACCGATTTCCAGTTGCTCGCTACTGATGATGATCCGGGGGATGGTACGAGAGAAAGATCGGCCGCGAGAAGATGCTTTGCATTCTCTCGTGTATATAAAACGACGATGAGGCCCTTCGGATGACGGAGAAACGCGCCCCTTCTTCATACCGAGAAGAAATTACCCTAAAGAACGCCTCTAAGCGTTTTAAGGGATTATGGTCGGGCAGGCGTAAAAAAGCCCGGAAAAAGGGTTGACCACCCGCTGTGTAAAACCGGCGACAGATTACAACCTCCGAAACCGTGTTACTCATTTCGCACACGACACGCAGTTGCCGCGCGCGGCACATCGCGCTAACATATTGCGATCAATATGTCTTCTTCGCCTCTCTTCTTCTCCTTCTTCGACACTCGTCGAGAAACATTTCTGTCAACCGCGAGAAAAATTGCGAATAGAACAACTGACGTAATTTGCTTTCGCGCGATAAACGAAAAACCCACTCCTCATCCTCATCCTCATCCTCCTCCGTCTCTTCCTCTCTCCGGAAGATTTTTTTATTGGAATTTAACGGTCGGATTTCGCGCGGCAAATTCACGTTGGTCACGAGCGGTTTAACCGAGATAACGCGATCATCCCCTCGAGAGAGACGGCTCCAAGGGGTGAAGGGCTCGTCGCCGAGAGCCCGTATGCGTCGTATATGCAGATTGGCCGATTGTCTTGTAGCCTCGTTCTTTTTCTTCTCCCGAACTATCACTCCCTCCCTCTCCCCTGCGAAAACTTTCACGGACGGTGTCCCGTGAGAATGCCGAAAACATTAGCATGCCGCGGATTATTTAAATCGTCCCCCTGTTGTCGTGGCTCCTTGTTTTTTCCCGCCGCGATGGTCCCATGGCGTGGGTCCCCGCGGGCACCCATAACCATAGACAAAAACCGGGTGAGCCTTTAACGGAAAGAAGAAGAACAAGAGAGAAAGGAGGAGGGGTAAGAAGGAAGGGAGAAATAAAGAGAAACAAGGAGAGGAGATAAACGAGGCCGGGGGACACAAGTCTTCCGCGTGCTACAGGTTCCACGACCGATAAAGAGCGTCCTCGAGATGTCTGCCGCTTCTATTCACATTCAAATCCGGTTCTTTTCGCGCCGCACAAAGATAGAAGGCACACACACCCTAATTTCGGTCTTAGAAAAACAAACGAATCCTCTATCTCTCTCTCTCTCTTTCTTTGCTCGGGGGGTCTCTTTGTGATCTCATCGTAAAGATTAAGTAATGGCCGCGCAACGCGATCATAAATATCGTCGCTGATAATAGAACAGTTGCGAAATCCGTCCGAGAGACAACCATAGCAAAATCGCGCGCGTATTAAAAGAAAAAAAAAACTATAAGTTTTAAATATCTTTTTCTCTCTGTGTTTCAACGTCACTTTTCGCATTTCGCTAATCCTCTCATCGACTGGGCGCTCCGAAGTGATCGCCACCTAATTAACGCTGGAAAAACGAGTAACCATCACTATCGATTCGAATGAGGAACTACCTACTTTTCTGTTATTCGCTCTTTTCTCTTATTCATCCGCTTTCGCGCGAATGCGCATACACGCTCATTTCCCTCTCACCCTCCGAAAGTCTTTTTTTCGCGCTTCCGTCTATTTGTTTCCTTTTTCTCTCTCTCTCTCTCTCTCTCTCAGTATTTTTTTTTCTTTTTTTTTTTTTTTTTTTTTTTTTTTTATCTCGAGGTGGAACTCGACGAAAGAACGCTGCTATGTAAAGCGATCTTCAACCCTTTTTTGGCGCCCTTTTTCGCCATCGTTTTTCGAGTCGTTTGTACCTCTTCTCCCTTCCTCCTCTCCTCTCGCCCCCGTCCTTTCCATTTCGATTTTACCGCCTCACCCTTTCGCGGCTCGCTCGCAAGTCTTTGTCTCTTCCTCTCTCTACGGTCTCCTCTAATCCAGTCTCGTCTAAATTATGCAGGATTCTCGTCCGGAGATAGCACGCGAAAAGGTAGAGGTAAAAAAACAAAATCAAAACAGGGGTAGCGCGTATTCCGTCCCGCTGACACCGAGCATTACAAAAAAAAAAAAAAAAAAAGAGGATGTTGCACAGAATTTTTTTTTTATTTTTTTTTTTTTATGACTATTTCCGAAGCTTTGCCGCGTCGCGCGTTTAACAGTGCGTCTTTCTTCTCTCAACCATTTTTTAATTCAGTCAACGTACTTTCCCTCCCTTCCCGATTTCCTTTCTCGTCTCTCCTAACCGTCTCTTCTTTCCGCTGGTTTTTTTTTTTTTTCCACTCCGCCCGTTCTCTTTCGCTTCAAAATCGCGGCATGCATTTACGCAGTTTCGGTTAAAACAATTCGAAAAATATCACTCGGGAATGAAAAATTCGTGCGCTGAAAGCGTACTCACGTCGCTGGAAAGGCCGTTGTTCCACGGATAAGGCGGCTGAGGTGGGGACTGTTGTTGATGGTGAACACCGACGCTGGTGGCCGAGTGCGGATTGTGAATGTGTTCCGCCATGACACTGACCCAGTGGGCCAGTCCGCCACCACCGGTGGTGGCCGGGCCCGTACCACCTGTTCCGGTCCCACCCGTCCCTCCGCCGCCTCCCCCGCCGCCACCGCCTTCCTCGCCGCCCTCCGACCATGAGAAGGAGTTTTTCTGGAAAAGAAGGAAGAGCACGTCCTTGTTAGACACACAAGAGTGTTCGACGTGTTTACGTTATTAACGAGACTGAAAAAAAAAAGAAGAAAAAAACAACAAACACAAGTCACAAGTTACAAGTTTTCAAAACACCTTTCTCGCCGAGGAGAATGTTAAGACCGTTCTCGTTTCTAGATCGCGCGGTAATTAAATCGCGAAACTCGATCTCTTCGATTTGTTACAGAAACGATCGAAGAAAATCTTCCGCGTATTAATCACGCTGATTATGAAACTCGTTCAATCTTGTTCCGACCGCGAGCGAGCGAGACAACATTAGATATTCATGATCGAGTGCGCGCGGCAAGAGAAGGAGTTAGCGGATTAATAAATTGATCGATGAGATGAGGAATCGCGCGACGCGGAAAACGACCGCGATGTCGCAAAACGTCTAAACTCTTTGGCGAGAAAGAGAGAGAGGAAGATAGAAAGACTCTCTTCGCGCTTCTAATTTCGCTCTTTCAAACGCGATATATCGAATTCAACGCGCGCGCTATTGTCTATCTTCTTATTTATTAATTTTCTCCTCACCGTCTCTTTTCTGCACAATAATATCCTCCGTAATTGCGAGAATATTATTTACATTGGAAGAAAACGCAGTCTTCTCTAGCTAAGAGACTTAATGAAATTTTGCTGTATATGTATGGAGGTGCTCTATATGCGTATTGCGGTCAGCACGCACACATTTATACCCGATCCCGAGTGTAATTATACCGATTCGCGGCGCTATCGACCGCGGCAGAGACGTCGTAAGAAATTCATAGCCCCTTCCCCCTTCCCCCTCAGACAAAGAAGAGAAAATGTACTGTGTCGGGCAATAGCCAATCGATACGTCGTCGAATGCGATGAGCAGCAGCAGGGGCGCGCGCTCGCGAGAAAGCGGAGAGATGCAACTTCGAAATCATTCTCGCGCAAGGGGGATGCGGATTTCTTATTCGCGCGCGATATCGACTCTCCCGCGCGCGCGCTATCCATTTCCGTTTTCTAACGGAAAATTTCACATTCACTGAATATAAAGTCGCGGTGAAATTTAATAAACTCATTAGCATCTTTTTCTCCCCCCCTCCTCTCTCTCTCTTTCTCTCCGACCGAATTCAATATGTGTAATATTCCTCGTCAGATGTCGTCCCCGAGGAAGATTAGGAGCGCAAAAAATTTATTTTATTGCAAAAAGTATTTTTAAAAATTCATTACGACACGGCAAATGCAATCTCCGCGAGCGGTTTTTAACAAATAAGATAAAATCTTTTCTGTCATCCCCTTTATGATTATTACATTTTATATTACACTTTTATGATTCCCTCCCCTTCTTTTTTTCGCGTTTCTTTATTAAAATCTATGTATTCGCGCTTCTGTGTGTGAACTTTAGAATAAACGGGATTTTTTTCCATCGTCGTCGTCTGTTTCGAAATGAGATTCTCTCTCAACCTTTGGCGCAAAAGGGCGCGGTTAACTGACTTTGGGACAAATCGTTAATTAAGAGAGCCCTCTCGCCTTAAGAGAAAGAGAGAGAGAGAGATTGAAGTCGCTAATTGTTCGCGCAGCGGTGCATCGTGAGAAAAAACGTGTTGCGAATCGCCGAGCGTGATTATTAGTTTCTCGAATAACCGTCGCGTTCCCCTCCCTTTCCTCCCTCCTTCTGAACTTACCAGGAGTGTTATTTCTTAAGGGAGTCTCTAAAGGGGATGACGCGTTTCATTATTGCGACCGAACTTAATTACACGTTCTCGGGCACGCAGTGCGCGACGCGATCTGTGACGTGACGTGTTCGTTCCGTTTGGAACTTCACGTACTACCTTCGTGTTTTTTTTCTTCTTTCGTTTGCAAATACATTGAAAAAAATATTCCAACTTCTCCTCGTTGAAAATTACATAAGAGAGAGAGAGAGAGAGAGAGAGAGAGAGAGAGAGAGAGAGAGAGAGAGAGAGAGAGAGATAAATTAATTTTCGCGAATATACATTTTACAGCAACCGGATCGTAAAATCGTTACGCTCGTAAACTATCTCCTTTTAAATGTAGTTTTACGTCGCGCTCTTATCTCTCCATTTAATAGTGATCAATATAAACGCTACGGCGCGCTGCGATTTCTCGCTGTCAATGAGTGTGAATAATTTAAATGTAGGTCGAATAAGCTTCATTACGAGAGACTGCGCGCGCGGTCGCTTATATACATTATCGCGCGCTCGTAATACACTTTCTAACGAAGTTTGTTAGCCGCGCCTTCATTGGTCTTCGCGCTTATCGGTAAAATCCAGATTGAGAGTAATTAATCGTTGATTGGTTACCAGCCAACTTCTGATGATCGATAGCGTGACGCGTTAATAAATGCGCTCGTTTATCGATCAATCGTCGCCGGCAACACTCTAAGCCTCTCTCAACTTTTAGTTAACTTTTTGATGCTGTCACGATAGTCAATGAATCGCAATTTCCTCGTGTAGCGCGATATAAAAAAGAAAACAAAAACAAAAAAAAATAAAATAAAATACATAATAAAAGTTATTTCGCAATAAGCGAATCGCAATTCTCTCCGCTCGTCGAATTCGCGATCGATTGGGTAATTCGCGTCTTACGACGACGACGTCAGTTTTTTTTTTTTTTTTTTGTGAAAAGTGTTGCAAATAACTTCCGCGCCGATAATGTCGGCACAATTGAAACGAGAAAAACACGCAGGTGCATGTTTATGGATATGGGTCAGAAATCGCGGTGGAGCTCGCGAGAGCTTAAAGCGAGCCAAAACCATGATCGTGCCAAGAAAAGTTCTTCTGCGGCCGCGTATAACTCGGACAGAAGCAAAAGGAAGCAACAGGAACTTCTCGGTGCTTCTCTCTCTCTCTCTCTCTCTCTTTCTTTCTCTTTCTCGTTGGTGTGCGACAAATTAATAAATTACAAAAGAAAAACGAGCACAAGTATCAATCACAAGATTCATTTTTAGAGAGTTAATTAAATTTCCATCTCTCCGGCTTCTAAAGAGGACGCGAAGTGACGCAAAAACGCGATAAAACAATTCCAAAGAGTAATATCGAGATCGTTTAAAACGAAAACGTTTTGCGAAAACACGTTCGTTCATTCGAGCAAACGAAATCACGGCTCGGCGTTTTTTTTTTTTTTTTTATATTCCCGTTTTACAACGACAAAAAAAAACCTACTCGTCTCGTCGACTGCTCTCTAACTGCACTCTAACTTTTTAACTAACAACTTATAGCGACGACGAACCAGCCACGACGCGATAAGATGATACTTTATCTCGCAAACAGTTTTCGCCGACCTGTCAACCGGCCTTTAACTCTTCGCTAACTATCGCGATCCTCGGCGACATCGTCCTGCCGCGTGATACTTGGCGCGCGTTCCCCACCGCTTCGCTTATGTACTTTTAATATACTACTACGAGGACTACGGCCACGTGATGTTCTTTAAATCGTTTTTTTTTTTTTTACGGAAACTTGTCGAGAAAAGCGCTCTCGTAACGTTTTTACTTTTTAACAAATATTCGTTTTGCGTATTAAATTTTCTCTACAGGGCGTGTGTTTAGAATTACACAAAAAAAAAAAAGATTATATTAGAGTCGTTGACTTTTTAATACTCGTGAGAAAATATTTTAAGAAGTGTGAGCTGAAAAATGTAGAAGATTTCAAAGTGATAGAAATTGAATGTGAGCCACAAACGCAGTGTGTAATAATAGCATATTTTATTTATAAAAATTCGACAAATAATCTTCCAAAATGAATTTTTTGTACAAAATCAAATTACAAAAATGAATACACGTTTTCGTCCAAATTGCAAATTTAAAGAAAAGATATATATTTCGTCTTTCCGTCTTTAAATTCGTAATTCGGAACGAAAAACACGTATTAATTTCCCTCACGCGATATAATTGCACAGAAAATTTATCTCTTTTCTGAAAATAAATCCCACTCGGAAATCGGAAAGATCAAATTTTTATTAATAAAACACGCAATCATTGCGCGCCAACGCTTGATTGTGTGACTCGTATTGTGTTCCTGTTTCCGTCGTTTTAGAATATTTTAGAAGAAGTTTTAGTTTTTTTTTTTACCTTTCAACCGCTAGTTTTTTGTGAGACTGCTGTTTTTCTACTTTTATGAATTTTCTAAGAGACCAGCGAGGGTGTATGCGCGCATGCATAAATGCTCAAAGGATTTAACGTTTCTCGACGCAATTTAACAACGCGAAGTTTCTCAGTAACCGGCGGGGAGGAGAGAGGAGAAGGGAAAAGGAGAAGAGAGAGAGCTAACCTCATCGTGGTCTTCCCGATGAAGGGCCAAGTTCCTCGGGAAGGCCGGCACGCTGCTGACGGTCAGGCCCTTCAAGTCCTTTATCTCCTTGAGCGCGCCGAGCGCGTTTAAGTTGTCCTTCAGATTAGCGAGATTGAAATTAATCCCCTGCTCTTTGAAGTTGAGATGCCTGTTGAGCACGGTTTTCCCTAACGCGCTCGCCAGCAGACTGTTGTACAGCTCGTTGCGCAGGATAAACTTTCTTTCAGCACTGCTGTCGTCCTTGCTCGACACGTCGTTCGAGGAATCCGAGTCCACCTCGACGGAAGAGTTCGAGACGACACTCATGGTGGACATTTTACCGTTTTGTCTTGTTGCACAGTTCTTTTTTTTTTTTTTTCGCGGTGAAAAATATCTTTCTCTCAATGCACGCGAAAAGCACTCCCTTTTTCTGCTCTATCTCTCTTTCAGTCGAATCTCTCGTTTTTCGCTTGTTTTTTCTTTTTTTTTTACAACGAAGATGAGTTTCAAAATCGCAAGGACCTAATAAAATACCTGTACATGTGTTCCTTGTACATATGTATATAGGAATATATAATTAAATAGGTTCTTAAATTGTGTATATATATATATATATTTGTTTGTTTGTTTATTTATTTGGTAGTTCTCTTCTACTTATTTTTATACTTATTTTTTACTTCGTACTCGCTTCAAGAGGATAAAAACTGCGCGCGGGCGGCGCGCGCGGTCTGAGAAATTGCTTCAAGAGCCCACGTGGCACATTAACGTACTGTTATAAGCTGCCTAAGGAGCCGCAAGGTTGGCTTCCGAAGTCGAGTGTGCGCGTCCACAGGATCCATGGCTTTTGTCGCGAGCAAAAAAATAGATAGACTTTCGCGCGACGACGACGCGTTTCGCGGAGAATTCAAGGGAGACACCCTGTGTGTATGTTGTGTGTCCCTCTCGTCTTCGTTCGCGCCTCGAGTCTCCTCGTTTTTTGTTTTTTGTTTTTTTTTTTTTTTNTTTGTTTATTGCCTGTTGGCGGAGTCAAATGCCATAAGACACAAGTACGTTGCTTATTTATTCCACACCCTCTCCGCCTCGAACTTGTTTTTTTTTTGTTGTTGTTTTTCTTTTTGTTTCTTCTTCTTCTCGGCGGGAGGCGTTCTTCGCTGTTGTACAATTAAACCCCTAGTATTACTATCACTATGATTGTTAGCGGACTAGTATCGAGGACTAAAGCGTTCCCCCTGATGTTGCTGTTGTGCTTGTCTTCTCTTCGTAATCACACTTCGTAATCCCGGACGTAATCGATATATACGGCCGAGAAGGAGTTGTTTTTGTTTTGTTTTCTTCGTGTGTTTTTCCTTAAACGTACCTAAATTTCTATTATTATTACGCTTCGCGCGCTTCGTGACCGGCGCGATATCCGAAGGAAAAAAGACCGCGTTACATTTAGGAACTTTTGCGCGCGCAGCTCATTACGCATGGCCGCGGGCTTTCTAATTGGCTGGTTAATTAGCGCGGGAGGCTCCATTCTCGTCGTGAACACGAGGTTCCGTCGTGCGTCATCTCGGTCTCTCCACTTCTCCTTCTCGCTTTTATTGTTGCTCCTCCCTTTACCCTCTTTGCTAATTCTCTCTCGCGCTCCCTTAACTTTCTAATCTCTCAGCTAAAACACGTGAAAAATAGGAACTTTAGTTGATCGTCTGGGAATCTCTCCCTCTCGTCTTCGCGACATTAACGTCGTGGCTGCCCCCTCTTCGTTAAGATTTGTCCCTCAATGAGAACACGCAGCACCCTCCTCGGACTCGCTTTCCTCCACCTGGTCGGATCTCTCCGTCGCCAGGGAGAAGAAGCGGAAGAGGAAGAAGCACTGGAAGAAGCAGGAACATCTTCTTCGGTAGCGCGAGGTGGCATCGAGTAGCATCCCCTTAAGCCTCCGTTACGTCCGGCGGCATCATCCTCGTGGCGTGTTCGTGGAACTCGTTCAGGAGGCCGCGCGGCCCCCCTCTCCTCATTGTCGGCGTGAATGACGCGGACTGTCGTCGAGCCGAGCGTGGCCGATCGGCGCCGACGGGCCTCGCTCGGGCCCGATTCGACGGGCCCTACGGGGCCCCTTGTGAATCACGTATGACGTCTGGCTCGCTTCGCGTTTTCTTCGCTCGCGCGGTGGTGGGGGTAAACGGCCGGTCAGTCGCGCTTGAGCCTCGGCAGAGCGTGGACGAAACGCGTTCTTCTTTGGATGCACGTACGCGATTCTTTGCTTTATTAAAACGCGCGACGATCTTGCGACGTCCGTGCGACGTACACTCGCCGGTAAGCGTTCGCTTCCTTCCGTTTTGCGGAACCGCGCGCTGACTCGAGAAGGGGGTCGGCCTCTCGAATCCCAGTTTCTTATGTGAGCGCGACCGCGCGACTGGTTGATGCAGTCCGCGGCGGAGCATAAGGAAGCGGAAGCTCGGCGCTCTCTTTCTCCGTCCTTCTCACCCTTTCTATCCTTCCTACTCCTACCGCCGTCTCCTTCCTCCTCGATCTCTCTTTCTTGCGCTCGGGGCCAAGGAAAGGCGCGCACGCTTCACCGTGGCCGCCGGCGTCGTCGTCGACGTCGTCGTCGTCGTCGTCGTAGTAGCCTCCGTCTTTTACTTCCTTTTCCTCTCTCTGACTCCTCCGCCCTCGCGCTCCCCCTCGTCCTCTCACTGTCTTTCTCACCCTTGTCTGCGATCTCTCTCTTCATTGGTCTCGCGGACGCGCGGCGCCGCGCCGCGGTAAGAAGTGGTAGATGGAAGTAAGAAGGAGAAAGACGGAATAAGAAAGAAAAAGAAAGTACGCGAGACAGAGAGAATCTCGAAGGTGGAGGCGGAGGACGGTATCGCGGAGAGAAGGGAGCACAGAAGGGGCGAGGGGATGAGAGAGGAGAGGGAGAGACGTAGCCCGCGAAGAAACAGATAAATATAGATATTTTTCCTTCGGCCGGCCACCTGAGGTAGGGGGTGCACGTAAGAGGGTGATGGAGACGGTTCTCGGAAGGGTGGGAGAGAAAGCGGCAAGGAAGTAGAAGGGGGTGGGGGAGTGTGTTGCTCGCTCGCTTCCCGCCCCCCAACACCGAATTGGAAAAATGGAAATAATAAGAGTCGCCTCCTGGGGGGTTGCATGGCGCGCTGCATGAGAGTTCGTGGATCGGGAGACGGGAGGGAGGCGCGGGCGGTCGGGGATGGTAAGAGAAGCACGGCGGTGGAAGTGGGTGGACGGGGTGGTAGGAATTGTGCGCAGTGCAGCATGCGCTCTGACGACCAGAAAGCACACATCGACGAATCGATGTGTGCGAGTGTCACGTGTGAAGCGGGACGGGGAGATAAGGGTGAAAGGGGGGAAAAAGTGGAGGTGGTTTAGAAAGATCGTGGCGATGTCGTGTGTACACGCGCATCCGTGTGTTCGGCGAAGAATACTTTGACGAGTGTGTCAAAAGCAACATGGCCACCACACTAAGCGCGGACTTTTTTTTAGCCCTCCCTTCATGAATTAACCACCGCCACATACGAGCGGGAACAATTCGAATAATTGCTATCTTGCATTCGAAATGCTATTAGCATGTCATTTGTTATTTATGCCACTTGGAAGAAGGAGCGACAATTTCATTTTAATTCGCGTTAATTCACTTTTAGACGCGTTCCGAAAGTTTCTGTCGCGTCTTCCAAAGACCGATATCGTCTATCGATACAAAACGGGGGAAACTTTGTTAAAACATCGAAGAAGAGAGTCTCATCACTTTCGGTGAGTCTCAAGCGGTCTGCGATCGATTGCTTGTAAAAGATTCAAGGCAACCAGCCCAGAGCACGAAATAATCGGCGCCGCAAATAAACCTTAGCCTCGTTTCGATCGCGAATAACCGACGGGCGGGCGCGGGCCACGAAGCGCAGGTAGCGACGCGCTTCTTCTCGAGTGGCCGTCAGGATTTTAGGGTTAGGTTGAGCACACGTGCGTCTGGAAAAAGAGAGAGAGAGAGAGAGAGAGAACGTGACTCTCTGGCGGTCTCGGAGATTCACGTTCTCAACCGGAGTATAATCGGAACGAAAGCACCGGCATAGAAACGAGCAGGCGGGAACGAGAGCTTCTTCGATGCGCCTCTAACGGTGCATCCCTAATTACCATTATACCATTGGTATGCAGATAGCTTCGCACTGTCAGAGGAAATCCTTTCTTCCTTTCCGCCCTAAATAGCCCGATGAGCGCCACCCCTTTTCACCGCACGCTGCGGCGTGCCATTCCCTCGCGCAACTACATTATTTGTGTTTTGGTTTTACGGGGCGGATCGCGCGGGCCGCGATAAAAGGAAGACGAAGAAGAATTCCGCCGCGCGCGATCCGTGCTCGGAAAACCGAATTCCGTCTCTGATTTCTCATGCTTCCTCGGCGTCTCGTACGGAAAAACGGTCGAAACCCGCGCGCATTGCCCATTCAGAAAACTAGACGGTATTACCGTTATTACGCCCATCATGCATGCGAGTGCGTGCCTGTGTTGCTCGCGTGAGAAGTCACGCTTTGAAGTTCGCTCCAAGTACATCGCGCGCGCACAACCCTTGTTTTTCCACACACACACACACATATATCTCCCCCGTCTTCCGATTCTATAACTGCTTGTAGGGCGAAGTGCGTTATTATTCCCGTAACAGTCGACAAAATAGACTTGAAAACTCGGGTCGTCTACCGTCAATTTGCTCGTTGAGGTAATGCGAGCGCACAGACTTGAAGAGATTTCAAATGCACGACGTAAATAGCAGTTACGACGCCCGCGGAGAGCTTTGATATATTTCTTCGCAAAAAGTTAAACGTACTTTTTGATTAAAAAACACGCGGGATGCTATAATAAAGTGAACCTCGACGACGAGGAAGTTGTTTGTATTTAATCCGAGCGCGCTGCTTTACACGCAGTGTTCTCAAGGAACGTCACAAGATGCAGGAGGAAGACGGAAGTCACGAGGAGGTCGCGAAGAAGAGGGTAACGAAAATTAAAGAAGCGCTAAGCCGGGCGCTAAACCGAAGAACCACTTGTTGAGCAACTTGTGGTGGCAGCACGCCGGTTAGAGGAAGATCGGAGCGACTCGGAAACGAGGGTAGAGAAGGGAAAGGGGTCGCGGATGCGACGACGGCCGGGGGAAGAAGGGAGGGAGAGCGGTTGGGTGCGCGGATATGCAGATGAGGGGCGGCCACCCCCGTGTAACTAACTTCTAACTTTCGCGTAACGGCCGGCAGCGGCCTTCCGCCGCTTTTACACCGACACAACTCTCACGCGACGACGAGTTTTCATCCCTTTCGTCTATCTTTCTCTCTCTCTCTCTCTTTTTCTCTCTCTTTCTCTCCCCGCGCGTTTCCTCGTCCTTACAAAATTAAATCCGAACAATCCGGTAATCTGCCTCAACCCGTTAAACTCATCAGCGGCAAAAGTTAAACGTTCGAGACCGGAAACTATCGAAAAGTTTGCTATCCGAAAAATTTGTGTGCTTTGTTGTTTTCTTTGTACACACTTTGTACATATATTAACCAAACAGATGGTTTTTTTTTTTAATTATTTCAGAGACTAAATTATCGAATTAATTAATGACTTGATTTTGTGACGCTGATCCTTCTAATAACTCGACTGCAGATATAACGTATTTCCTATGGAACGTTACAAATTTACGGCGGTGCGAGAACTTGCGAAAAGTGTCGTCAAAAAATGATCAATTAACGTCACTTTACGACGTAATGCGGCTCGGAGTGCGCTTTCCTTGTTCCCGGGGAATAAAGCGAAGAAACCGCGGGACAACGGAGCATCGCAATACTTTTCCATCTCTGGACGTTTTTCCGTTCGCCAGAGCCCGTCGAAAAAAGCCAAAGAGAAGGATGCCTGGCGCCGGGACGCCGGCGACGACGAGTCTCGACCCAGATATCCCGTCGTCGTCGTCGACAACGACGACGACGACGTTGTCGTCTCCTCCGTGGCTCCGGCTTTTCTTATTTTTCTCTTTCGCTCTTTCCATCGCGCACGAACCCCTCCCGCCGGCATCCCGGTTGAGGTAGGTTTATCCACCCTTTCCATCCCGGCGCTGCGCTCTCCGAGAAGCATCTCGGCTTGGCGAGAACATCGAACTGCTTCTTGTCCGGCGCGAGATACGTTCCGCGTCGGAATGGCACTCGTAAGTATCCTCATGTGACTCTCGTGACGAACGAGTACGTTGATCTTATGAGTCACTTGTGAATCACTTTTATTTTAAGTAACTACGAGAGCGAAAAGCGATATGCGTGCGAATCCAATCGATAGTTCGGAATGAAATTCAGTTTGAATTCGCCCGTTGTTTGCGTTTCCGATATTTGAAACCGACGTAGTTTTGGAAATTATCGCGTGGTGTGTTTATTTTCTTTGAATGTGTGGAAAAATATTGCGTACGAGGTTTTTAAAAACTTTTTAAACAATTTTCTTTAGCAAGTATATCGCAAATAAAATGTACATTAAACCAACGTGTGTGTATGTGTGTGTGTGTGTGTGTCTATGTTGTCATGAACGATGCCTTAAGACGCTACCTTTACGCGGCCGACATCATTACATCGCTGATACATACGCTGCACACGCATGAAATAATAAATTAAGTCGGCCGATACGATCGAGGAGTAGCGCGATTGGTCGCTGCCGCGGGGAACCCTCTCTTATTTTTTTTTATCGCACCACAGGAATCTCCGTGATGCCGGCCATGGGGTTTCTTTACGGCACGGCCATTTTGAATTATTAATACCCGGCGCGCAATGCCATGCATCATATTGTAAGCAGCAGTCAATGCAGCTAAGTGGATATCATTCAACGATCGTTTACTCGTATCTCGCGTAAATTTTTTTATCAAATCGCGCATTAAAAAAATTACTTTGCATAATTGCAGTCTGTAATTAAATAACAAAGTACGTACATCTTTAAAAACTTTCCGTGCTCGGATACGAAGTTCGACGACACGAATTCCGTCACATGGGAAAGAGTGATCAAGCGAATAAGTCAGTCCCGAGCCAGGGACGAGCGGATTTTAGCTCCGAGATGACGAGGAGAAGGAGAAGGAGAAGGAGGAGGAGGAGGAGAGAGATTCTGGATGAAGAGCGTGAGAGGTGCGTATCAGTTTATGTGGGCTAAATTGTTTAAGGGTCGGTGTGTCCTCAAGCTAAGGCAAAAGGTTGTCTGGGGCGGCGTCTAGCCGTGTCTATCGATTATCTTCCGTCCTTGTCTGTCCCCACCGATCTTACCCCCGGACTCTCCCTTTTCCGCCGCCCCCACCTCGTGTCGCCCGTCGTCTATAGCTGTACATCGTCCTCTCCGCCGTGTCTCCCTCTCGCACACTCCCCTTCCTCTCCCCCCGCCGCCGATTCCCTGCCCCATAGCCACCCACGTCGTGCTCCTGACCTGTCGCAAACTACCTATCCTACGCGCGCGGTACTTGGACCTTTTCTCGCAGCAACACTCGAATTTCCAGCTGTGAGGAACTGACGTGAAACTATCCGAGACTATCTGAGCACTTATTATTGTTAATTTATTTTTCGGACTTAAGACCGGTTTTTCGTTGCGAAAAGTTGCACTTACGATAAGCTCGCGACTCGTTAGTTGAACGGCGTGAAATTAAGACCGTCGTAATTTAAAGAACGCGACGAACAAAGTCACTACTGTTTACTTTTTATATCCTCAAGCGAGCAAGCGAACTTTTTTAAGTATCAGATAGGACCTACGCATATCGCACTCGAAGGTTCGGATATCGCCTATATCTGGCGAGAAATTCTGACAGATTGTCAATATGAGGAATATCGATGAGGCCGTTAAATGGCCGTGCTGTATTATAATATTGGTGAGTTCTACCGGAAAAAGCGTGTGTAAATAATCACAATCGATTCTATCGATTTTGATTGTTGCCGCTTTTATTTTGACGCTGATTGGACGTTTCTAGGATGTGTTTCTCGATTTATGTAGTACGAATCAAAAGAGAGAGAGAGAGAGAGAGAGAGAGAGAGAGAGAGAGAGAGAGGTACTCGCGTCGTTTGAGCGCGACTTCGTTGCGCGTATCTTTAAAAACGTAATTAAAATAAAGTCACGTGACAGTGAGAGAAAGAACACGTGACTAAAGTCATATGACTGTACTTTTAGTCACGTGTTTTTAAAAACGTGACTAAAATAAAGTCACGTGACAAGGAAAAGAAGAAAAATACCACATGACTATAGTCACGTGACTTTAATTATACGTGTTGTTTTTCCACTCCTCTCTCTCTCACTATTTTTTGATTTCGATTTTCGTGCATTATTTCTGACATTTCTCTAATGTGTATTATATGGTTTGTAAAACGAATATACTAGCTGTCATCGCGATGACAGGTTGTGTTTACTGACAGAACACATTAAAATAAATAATACCTAGCGTGCGCATGTGTTGTGCTAGTCAAGTTAAATGTCGATTTCGGTGAGCGATATCAAATTTTTCTGAAAGTGTTCGACGAAAGGAGCGAGCGAGCAAACAAAGTCCACGCCGCGATGAAAATAAAACGCGATATCGCGCGAAATCTTGTAGTAAAAAAAAAAAGAAAGAAACAATCATACATCCCGCAATGGTGATATAACGTTTGTATACGTTGGTATCAGCCATCTCGGAATCGAGCGGTCTAGGGACGAGTCAGCGAGCAACGCCGACCGCTCGGGATTTTATTCGGCGCATAATGTGTCACGAGTCGTTTGCAATGTATCGCAAAAAGCGTCGTGAAACGCGAAAGGCAACGTAAGGAATGAGACGGCACGCAAGACATAAAGCTGGCGTATTTCATGTCTCTCGCTATCAAAGAAATGCAAAGGAAGAGAGAAAGAAAAGACGGCGCGGATGGTGTGTTCTTAATAAAAGTTGAGACGCGCGCGAGACGGAATATCGTAAATCGACAGACTCTTCTCTCGCTGCCCCTCGTCGTCGTCGTTTTTCCGTCGCATTGTCCGACGTATCGTCTCTTAATCTATATCTTTTTAAAAATCCCGCATCCCGAGGCGGCAAATAACGCGATCTCTCGAGTTTGTTTCCTTTAAACGCTAAGTCTCTCTGGCGCCACCCCCGAG
This sequence comes from Pseudomyrmex gracilis, assembly GCF_002006095.1. NCBI lineage: Eukaryota > Metazoa > Arthropoda > Insecta > Hymenoptera > Formicidae > Pseudomyrmex > Pseudomyrmex gracilis. The sequence continues at coordinate 840,992 of NW_018020627.1, forward strand.
CTTTTATTATTATATCGTATATCCTGGGCGAGCTTTTGTTATACAGCATTCGAGTTTTTCCACGGAGAGATAAAGAAGAGACGCAGTTAGATTTTTTTTTCCCCGATAGAAAATACAACGCGCGAATATTCAATACACACACACGCGCGCGTTTTACTCAGCTCGTGACATTTTAGTATGTCACGTAAAACATTAATTATTTGCGGATCCTCTGCGCAAATACGCACTTGTTACTATTCATCAAACATTTTGAATGTAAAAAGCCTACGCGAACGTAAGGAATCACAAGGATCACACGATAATCACGAGGGAGAAAGGCGCGCGTGTTGTCAGGGTTGTCAGCGGGGGTGGTGTTCCAAGTGGCGATTTGTGCGATACACGCGCGCGCGTGTGACAGACAGGTCGTGACCTAGGCCGTCTTGAAGGGCAGACATTTTTTAATCGATAACCAGCCCCCTCCCTCTTCTGCCCTCCCCCGCGACCGACCGACCGACGACCGACACCCCCGAAGGCGGCGGAGGGTGATGAGGTCGCTGACTAAAGGGGAGGCCAAAGGGGGTGAAAGCGGGGAGAAAGAGAGAAAGAGAGACAGAGAGAGAGAAGGGTGAGCGAGACCGCGACGATCGTGGAGGCGTACAGACGCCTGTACTTCGGTGGCTCTCATACCACCAGCCTAAATAAAGGCCCATCCCTTAAAGCGGATCGGCTCGAAAACATTGTTAAAGGGGATGGAGCGCCGAAAGCTTGATCTTGGTCGGGCGGGCGGACGCGGGACGCAAGATTGGCAAGGCTCGCCAGTCGCGTCGATTAGTCACGATAATGGGACGCTGTTAATAATAGCGCCGAGACGGCGAAAGTTTCTCGGCGACGTAAAAAGACGGAGTTTCAGCGAAGCTCGACACCCGCGAAAAGCAAAAGTGAGATCGTGAGAATTTGGGACGCGCGATTATAATTTTGCAAATCCCACCTGTTTGTTTTCTTTCTCCGTCTGAAATAGCAAATTCGATCGCGCCACACCGTACTACAGTGCGTGATAAAGATACTGTTGTACGTCAAAGTATTTAACGATAAATACATGATTGTTTTAACGAATAAAAAATTGAGTTTTATAAGAAATGTTTCTTCGAATTTTTTTACGTTTAACAAAATTTTCAATTGATTCTACAATTTTTATTTCAATTTCGACACCTCGACGTTTGACGCGCGTCGAGTTGCGTCAAGTTACATCAGACTGCGTAATAATAATAAAAAAAAAAAAAAAAAAAAAAANAAAAAAAAGAAGAGGAAAAAGGCAATAAAGGCGAGAGCGGAGAAACTCGGGGCGAAACGGCAAAATATTGTTTTTCCATTCTTCTCGCGGAGGACGATGGCGAGACGAGGTGCAAGCGCTGTTTTCAGAAAAAATACACCGCCCCCGCCCGCGGCGTGTCGATCTGTATTTTTTTCCACCCCTGCTCTTTCCCTCCACCGCCGTCGTTATATCTTGCCTCCTGTGTGGCGCAGAGCTTGCAAATTTCGAAACGAAAACACCGGCCGAAAGTAAAACCAAACTTGTTTTGTGCCTTTTTGCAGTCGCAAAACAGTGCAGGTGTAAAACTACAATAAAAACTGCAGTATATGGAAAATAGCGTTTTTCGCGAATTGTATCACTATTTTTTTGTTTGTTATGTTGCGCTCTGAAAATTGATCACTCCTGAAATTGGAGAACGTCGCTAATTATTATTTTTCGCCGCGATAAATATTCCGCACTATTTTTCAGAAAATTTCACATTTTTTATTACAAATAACTTTATAAAATCATATACATATATCGTACAAATAACAAAACTTTTTGAATGTTTATCTATGCGATCGAGAAAAATATTTAACGAAAAATTCGGAATATTTTAACTGCAAATCTACAACAGTTGAATTTCAATTTTTCGTCGTATTCAGTTTCTTTCAACGAAACGTTTTGGAGAAAAAAAAACAATTCGAGCACCGCGACAGTTAGAGGCTGTAATTTCATTGTTTAATGTTTGATTCAGACGACACGACCGTTACACAACACTGTCAATTTACGACCTCGATTTCTATCGTCTCCGTAAGCAATTAATATCCTCGTTAATGATTCCACATATTGCGAAGGGAGCGAAACGGCGGGCGGACGTGCACGTCCAAAGCTTCGCGCTTCTCGCATTTTACGATCTCGCCGGGATAATTCCTGAAACGTTACACACGGACTATTCTGTATACGCGTCGGCGCGCTCGAAAGACAATTGACAGCCGGGGAGGAGCGGGATATCGAAGCCGCTTGAAAAGCGCGTCGCTATTAATTAAACGAGGACGGCGATGAAAACGGCGGAAAGCGTCAACGTGTCTCGTTAGCGCAGATTTTGTTAATAGCGGCGTGTGCATGGCGGCGCGAGGTTCACCTGTTGCGTAAACATGGTCAACTCTAGATGTTCTGGAATTCTAAAGAGCTACCCTCAAGGGCGCGCGCGCATTAAACTGCGTCACCAAACGCAATATAATTTTCTCCTCTCGTTTTCACATTGTCGCGCGATAGCAAGTTCCCGAATTAAATCGGGAAATAAACAAACGAAAGAAACGTTGCAATTTTCGTTCGATCTCCTGTAAATTATATATTTTTTCACGTTGAGACAAAACAAAGAGAGAAAGAGAGGGAGAGAGAACGGCTGCCGTTTTATAAGATATTTCAATGCTGGACCTGTATCGCATCGATTTGAAATAAATCGCGCGCCCTGTACCTGCCCCGACCGGTCAAACTCGCGCGCGCGAAGGGAGATGCGCGCGTCCGCGAAAACTAATCCAGATGTAACGTAAACAGCCGTTTTTGGCAACGATGGCAGCAGAAACACGAAGTATTTAAAACACGGTCATATATCACAGCCCGGGTGTGTGTTATTTTTATTTTTCGGACGGAAAAAAAATTATCTCTCTGTCATCCTTTGCAACCTGTTGCAGCGCAAACGCTACAAGGGGGAAAACAAGCGTTCGGATTGTCAAATAAAAGTAATTGAGAGAGTGCGTCGAAACGGTTCGCGGATCGCACGGCCAGTCGTTGTTTTTCTGGATAAAAAAAAGAGCGAGCGGGAGAGAGAGAGAGAGAGAAAGAGAGAGAGAGAGAGAGAAAATATTAAACGGTTACCTGTTGCGATCTGTTGACTGTTGTACGAGCGAGCGATCGGAGTTTAATAATGAAACGGTAAACAATACTTTGTGTCTCGTGTTACAGAGCCGTCGAGTGACAGAGCAAAGTCGCTCGGAGCGACAAAAATAAAAGCGTCTTCGCGCTCGCAAGAAAATTTCGCGGAAAGCGCGCGAAAAACGATGTAAAACCGGTCGGTACGCGTGACTTTTCCGTTAGAAATGTATCTCCGCGTGCGGAATTGACAAAAAATTCAACGTTTTCAAAATATTGCTCTTACACACATCTCTTTTTATCGTATTTTTTCGTCCGGGGGTGAGTATTTTTCGCAAAATACAAAGTTCACGTTATATCAATTAAATCGGTTTATTTACCGCGCTCGTGTTTGATTGCCGCTCGATGTGTTTTTCATATATATTGACGTGAGTCAATATTTTTTTCTAAACTGCGCGGAGATAAAAACGTCGGAAAAGCACATATCTCCGTATTACGCGCGACTGTCGGAGGATGCGCAAGATTTCGGCAAGTTCTCTCAATAGTAAAACAGATCCCTCCTTGTGTATCGTCTCGCGCGAAACTCTCTTCATGATAATCGACCAGCCTAACCGACGCACGAAATTCCGTTCCCTCGGACGGTTCGGACGATACTCCAGTTTGGGGTTGCGCATCCCTCGCGTTTAGGGGTTGGTAATTTCGCGGCCGGGTGTCCTCTCCTTTCGCTCGCGCCAGGACCACCCGAAGTTTCCTGTTTTATCCACCGCGGATAAGGGTTGCTTGGCCGCCCAAAATCTCTCGGGGGTAAATTGGAAACTTCCACATCGCGCGGTGGTAAAATTCGGATCGACGAGAGGGAAGGAGCTCGTTATTGTACATGTTGTTGTCGTTTTGCTGCGCGGATAAGCGTTCAATTTTTTTTGCTTCCAAAATTCTCGCTGTTTCATTTTTACCCCTTTGTTGTGCGCGCATTGTTTTAAATAATAATTTGTGATTTATTCAAGTACGTTCACGTGCACAAATTTCGAAAATCTCGCCGATCTCGCTCATTTTTCTCATAATGCGTTTCGCAAAAAGACGAGAGTAATATTATGCGACGTTTTATTGCAACACGTACAGTAGGTTTTTTCAATAAGAAAAAACCTAAATATATTGTAATTCAAAAATTGTATATTTATATAATTCGCGTTATGACGCACACGGTCGTGAAATTAATTAATCGCGATATTAATTTATTAATCTCGCAATATTTTAACATTGTAATAAATTGTCGGAACGCCGCCTCGGTTTTTCCGCAGAAATTCACGCTTGCGCTGCGCAATCTTTTTTACGTCTTTTTTCTGAAAAATGCAACAGACATGTTTTAAAAGGATATTTTATTTAAAGCACGGCGCTTTCAAAAGGTGAAGGTAACCGCAAAAAATCCTGAGTGAGCAGTGATTTAAATAATGTTAATATTAATAACGCTATTTACACGTGCCACGTTTATGCGTCGGCATAAGTAATACACGAATGACACGTATGGTCGCCTAATATCTTAATGCGTTGCGTCAATTAAAAAAAATTTAAAAATTTAAAAAAATAACAGGACGGAATCTTCCTGAGCAAGAAAAAACGAGGAAAGTCGAAAAAACTTGTTCGCTGAAAAAAAGAGTACCGAATAATTTTAAGACAAAATCGGAGAAGCAATCGCGCATCGCGCGAAATCTAGAATTTTTTACGACTTATGCTAAAATCCCGGAATATCAGTCGTGTAGAATTTAATTACCGCTTACCGTGTAAGAGAGAACGTGCTTATTAGAGCGATCAATTTTTTCACATAAGCGCCACACCGAGCGAAAAATCGGCAAAGCCTAAAACGTCTCCAAACAATGTTTCCGCGAGCGCGACGCGCGCGCCTGAATGTTACACCGGCGATATCTTCGGTACATGCGCTCGACCCCGATATCGCGTACACTTAAAAAAAAAAAGACCGAGATGAGCCGCTTTAGCGCATCCTTCTCGATGTTCTTGTTGTGCGGGCGTGTTTGCACAAGCCCGGCGGCTTTGTAAAATCTCAAAATTACAAAGCACTTCCAAGTTTAAACACGTAAGTTGATGTGTTTTATATTTGCCGAAGGTGCGCCTGTGCGCGATATTACGCAGATGTTCTTTTTTCCATCGCATTTGAATATACACGGACATTTATGGAGAGCGGCGACATAATTGCCTACTTTATTCCATCTTTCGCATTCGCGCGATTGAATCGCGCAGAAAGTTACGTGACGTTTTAATTACCGTTTGCAGAGCAATTGTACGCGATTAGTAGCAATGTTTTTTTTTGTTTGTTTTTTTTTTTATTGCAATCGATAGTTAATTTCCGTCGGCAAAAATACACAGAGAAAATAAAGCCGGAAAAAAAGTTTCTTTAATTAAACATCGCACTGATACGTGTTGATTATCATCGTCCGGGTCAGAAGTTCATAGTTGTGCGGAAATTGAATTAACATTTAATAAAACAAAAAGTAAATAAATTACAAACGCCCGTATTTATATCTCTCGCGCTTATCTGTGTCTTGCTTTTTTCTTTCGGTCGAAAGAACGCGCCGCGCGCGATGCAAGCAAATCAAAAATACACTCACAAATAATCGCAAAAGCGCGATTGTGAAAAAAACTCGCGGTTTTCACAGATCGCGGCAAATATAACTACTAATTATCCCGTTTAAAACGAAAAAAAAACTTATAATTAAATGCGTATAAAACGTTGTTTGAGATTCATTGCTATTTCAACCTTCGCGATGACGTTAATGGCATTTATTTTAACGACATTATAAACAGGAAATTGATATTAATTGGAGCGAGTAAAAATATTGCGAGATTTATCACGAATAATTCCAGATGCGGGATTATTAATAGAAAAACGCGCGTTATCGTCGCGATCAATCGCGTCCAATCTCGGATCTGCTTTGCCGCGCGAGATTCCTCCGCGCACGATTTCGAACGGGCACGCGTCTTTAAGTCGCGCCGCGCATCCGGCTTCCGGAAAGAAGTGTCTTCTCTGTTCGCTTCCCCCGCGTGTCCCACCGCTGTCTCTTTCGTTTCTATCCGGGAATCTAGCCGGATGGAGGAGACGCGCTCTCGCGTGTCCCCCGGAGCACGACGATGGGAGATTTAGGGGAGAATCGCACGATTAATGGCCATCCCCCGCGGCATAAACGACTGCGAAGCGCAGCCTCCTTTCCTTCCTCCTTCCTCCCCCCGCTAAATTCGAACAGATCGAACGACTGATAGGATCCTCTCTATCGTGTGTCGTTGCCACTTTGAGCCCTCGGGAGAACCGATTTCTTTTCCCTCGGACGATCGTGCGCGTCGTCAGTGATCGCGACGTCCCGATAAAACATCGCGACACTAATAGCGTGACATTTGCCGATTGCTCATTAACAATACACTCGCCGCGGAGACATTGTCTCCGTGAGAGAGAGAGAGAGAGAGAGAGAGAAAAAAAACATCGGACAAATGTTAAAGTGTGAAGGTTCGCTTGTTTAAAACACTTTCGGTTCGTAAAAAGTCGCCTCTTTTCTTGAGCGGAAACTTCAAGATTTAAATCGCGCGGAGAATGGCGCAATGTGTGTGCGCAGACTATAAGAAATTTAAAAATAAAACGCGCGACTGTGCCTTGAAACTCGTCGTCGCATCTTGCGTGTCGCGAGAACCGACGAGAGTTCCAGGCTCACGGAGGATCGGCTCGTTCGAAGCTGAAACTCGCGGCAGACGCGTAAGTAGCTCCCTCTCTTCCTTCTCAACATATGGAGAGAAAATATTTTTGGTTTTTACAAAGATCGGTCGGACTCTCTCTCTTTCTCTCTCTCTCTCTCTCTCTCTCTCTCTCTCTCTTTCTTCCTTTCCGCCGGCGAATCTTGGATTCCCTTGCGCGCGAATCCCCGTTAAAAGGAGGCTGAAGGAGCCGACGCTCAAAATTCCGCGGCGGTACCTTTTGTCCCCGCGATGTACGCTTCACCTTCTCTCTTTTTGCCAGCGCCGGTAGCCCTTTCTTCTTCGCTCGTTCTCGTCCTACCGTTCTCGCGCGCCATTCCCTCGTCCTCCTGAATTGTCGACGAGTGGACGGAGAGAGGAAAACGCATAATTCCAACTTTTTTTCTCTCTTTCTCTCTCTCTCTGTTCCCCTTCGGTCTTTCGCGCTCATCGCGTCCCGGTCGTGGCTACCGATCTCTCCCCGGTTCTTCTTCCTCTCGTCTCACCGCGAGATAACGGATCGTCGCTCTTCGTCGTCGGTAGCGCGCGCTGATTCGTCTCACAAGAGCGAGCCGCCGCGGGCATCAATCTCTCGTCAAAGCTTCTCGGTTCTAGTCGTAGAAATACCGACGCGAGGGGGACCCGCCGATGACGCGTCAGAGAAGTCCTTTGCGTCGCGTCATTTTTCTTATTTCGCGATTGTACGAAAACCGGGAGAGAGATCGGTGGCTTCTTCTCTTTTCCAAGGACCAAGGAGTATTGTCACGCGCGCAAAAGAAAACTCGCACGAGTTAATAACGCGTGCCCTTCTCCAAATCTTTCTTGCGGAATTGCATTTAAAGCTGCACAGAAATCGAGTTACAACGGAATTAATAAAAAAAAAACAACATCGGTTCAAATGCGTGCGTGTGCGCGCACTACGATAATTCAACAATTTATATCTCTCGTGTGATGCAACGAGAACTCGATTGGCTCCAAAGTACAAAAGCGAGTACTCGTTCTCGAGAGACACGTCTTATTCTCGGCTGAAATGCAGAGTTTGATTCTCTGCACTTTGATACGCGACCTCGGATAAAATACGCGATCGCATGTATTCCAGGTACGACGACGATACATCTCTCTAACACACAAAAACGGAGGAATGTATTTCGTCGCGAGATTACCACGGGGTTACGAAAAATTGAGCGGATTATCACCGTCGTCGTCCGCGCCGAAACGTCGATTATTGCTCGGAATTGCAATTGTTGGAGTAATTATAGTCGCGTTAATTTTTGGCCGCTACAAAGTTCAATAAACACGCGGCGCATTTGCGTCTTTCAAGCAGACAATGTTCGAATTATCGCGCGCGCCGCGTTATATATCGGACCGCAAACTCAATTACCTCGTTAATTGCAATCCCTCTCTCTCTCGATTATTCAAAGAGAATTCCGAATAAAGCCGAGCGTGTTGGCCTAATAGATCGGCGTTCGAAATCGCTGATCACGATTCTGCGACGAGGGCCCTCGTCGTGAGAGAGCGTGTGCGTGCGCGCGGCGCGGCGCTTCGTGTGTGCGTAAAGTCCGCCGTGTAACTCGGCGGGCTAATGATGATGACACTCTTATTTCTCCGAGGAGGACGCGGGTCATTTTTCAAAGGGCAGCGAGGGGGACGAGCGAGCTCGTGAGGAGAGCTCGCTCCTGAACGAGGAGGGAGACGAAACGAGAAGGCCGGCGAGCGAAGGATAAAGAGAAAGAGAAAGACGAAGAAGAAGAAGAAGAAGATGACGACGACGACGACGACGACGATGACGACGAGGCTCCCTCCGCGCGCTAGCGCAGAAGCTAATGTCCGGAACGACTCCTAAACCATTAGACGAGGAGAAAGGAGAGAATGAGAGAGAAAAGGATGTTGCCGGCCGGTGCGCGGATGAGATGTCTGTCTCTCTTCTTCGTCCGATCCGCTCTCTTTCTCTGCTCTTTCATCCGGCCGAGCTACTTTTCTTCAGCAAGCTTTCGCTCTCGGAGGAAAACGAGGAGGAGAGAAAGAGAGAGAGAGCGCGAACAAAGAGACGGCTTAATCGCGGAGAAGATAACGATATCGTTACGCCTCTCGCGTGTCAAAGCGTCGATGAATTATTGGGGAAACGAAATTTCGGAGGTCAACCGACGTCGGCGCGCGGTTAAATTTTTCCTCTTCGATATTTCCGAGACTCGTCTGAAGAGAAATTCCGATTGGAATATTCTTGTTGCTTCGATCGGAGTTCACGCGTGTTTTTTTTTGTGCGAACAAAATGAATGATTTTATATGCAATGTTTTATATAAAATACAAATTTTATTCTTCATCTCTGATTCAATATACAAATTACATTCACGTTTGATATCGTGTTTGAACGGAGAATGGAGCGGAAGGGCGCGGGAGATACAACGTGTGGTTGTTGGAAGAGACTTGTAATTCAACGATCGCGCGCGATAGCATCGTTGATAATGGGAAGGGTCCTCTCTTTTCGCCGGCGAGAGAGAGTTTAAGTAAGCGTCCACCGATTAATTATTCACCATACGTACGCGTTTAATTGGATTCCCCTTTACGAGAAGGACCACGGATCACGGGTCCGTTCGTAAACATTGTCAATTATTTAAATAACCGCCGCGCGCCTGTGTCTTTTCGCCTAATTCGTCACGTTTCTGCGCGCCTTACATTAGCAACGGGAGAGATCGTCGAAACGAGAGCTACGAAGTTATCGGAACGAAATTAAGGCAATGGACGGCGATGGTTTGAAATAAATTCTTTAATAAGTGATCGGATGTGCATCAATGGTCGGATGGATTCTTTATCAAAGAAACAATAAATATGTAAATATTAAACAATTCTCAATGTTTTTTATAAGATTTTCAAAAATATTAAATAAATATTTTGTTTTAATTATTTCTGTAATAAATACGTCCGGTCAAAGTGATCCGGTCATTAAGGAACGCTCGCCTTTCATTGATTCATCATAAAAATTAACGACAACGCGGCTATAAGTTGCGAAGCACACGCGGTAAACGAACTTTTGCCTATCGACAAACGGCATCTTCGTCGACAAGAGCGGAAAAAAAAAAAAAAAGAAGAGTATCGAAATGTGTCGCGATAAGTATCATCGTGGCACCTGTCCCATTGTTGGCAATTCCACGCGGGACAATGTGCTATGCGAACGCTGCTGCTTCTATGCGGCGCGAAAGTATCGCGTCGCGCCGCAGCTGCAGCATCGACCTGCTCGCATCGCGCGCGCTTCTCCTCTATCTCTCTCTTTCTCTCTTATATATAGGTATAATAAATCTCCATTAGCCGCCGAAATTCGGCGGCGTACGCGCGTTTTGCCCAATTACTATGCTCCTGCCTGTTCTTTTTCTGTAAACCGAACACGGTTTTATCGGCGGCCTAATTGAATCGTTCGGCGCGCGCAGGAGGGGAGCGACGCGGTCCCGAGAGTTAATTCATTCAGCACACATCACAACGCTGTGTCCCAGTTTCTCGACAATTAACTGAAAAATTGCACCGGAGACACGGCGTACACCGAGATTTGCATTACACGGAACGCGCGCTCTTATCGCTCGATCCGTTCCCTTCTGAATTAATATCGCCCTTATCTCTCTTTAATTAACACGCGATTGATTGTTGATTTATTCGCCGCAAAAGGATGGGAGAGAAGATTTCATTTAATCGTCGAATTTAAAAAACGAGTCGAGCGAGAGGAAGTTGCAAATATTTTTTCGCGAAAGCAAAGAAAACAAAAAAAAACCAGAGAGAGTTAAGAAATTTACCATTTTTCTCGGAAATACGCCGAAAGGAATGTCTTTGCGTTCCGTTAAGTGATGTCGCGTTCGCGACTTTTTCAGCAGAAAATGAGAGGAGCGTGTACAACAACCGCCGATCTGTGTGTAAAACGCGACTCGACTTCAATGTTTCCATCTTTTTCCGGCAAAGACGATAGTGCCCCAGAAGACGCTCTCTCTCTCTCCCTTCCTCCCCGCTCTAAGACGGAAGCGCGCGATTGAAACGCAGAGACAAGATAGATGTGCGTCACTTCCGGCCGCGACGGAGGGTGGCGTCTGCACGACGGTCGCCCCTGACAGTCAACCTCCTCCCTTTGCGGCCACCACCGAGGGGTCTCGCGTCGCTTTGCAGAATATAATTACTGCCTACGGTGTATATATCTTTTGTGCGCGTGCACGAACACGGACTCGCCGCGCGAAATTTACTGCGTGCGTCGAACTAATCCGTGAGATCAAAGAAAACTACGGAAACGATTCCCTCGCGCAACGTTTGGATCGTCGCAATCGCATCTCAGTTGTTTTCAACAGTTTGTGCCAAATCACATCACATCGTGATGCTAATAATAGAAAAACCACTTTGTTTTTTTTTTTAAATGCACATGTAAATATGCATGTGTGTGTTCTTGATGTATAAGTTTGATTTCATCTCTCGCGGATTATTAATGCGTTTCTCCAATTTGCCACGAGAGCGCGATACCATACGTGCCCTCAGAACCGGCCGCGAGTTGCGAGGTTTTTTTTCTCTCTTTTGTCGCGTTGAACACGCATAAAAATGCACGTGTGATAACGCGAGCCCTTCTATTAGATATTTGCATACGACCCTTCTCGGCTCTTGTGAAGTCGCGCGTTCGCTCTCTCTCTCTCTCTCTCTCTTTCTCTGTGCCTGCTCGAGACGTTGATACATTAAATCGAGGTAACTGACTGACGATCTAACCGGCGGGGGTGTGGTTCTCGTAATTGCGCTCCGTATTCCTCTAATTAAACCGCAAAAAACAAAGAACGCTGGGCGTGGTGCACGTGGGCGTAGCCCGCGGCATTATTCGAGGGGTAAGGTCTGTCGTGCCGGTGGCGCGTGAGGCAATGGCCACCAAGAAACACCCTTGATCCGAGATCGCGATCGCGATATCCGGCGGGAAGGGAGGGGGAGGGGAGAGATCCGCGCGTTTTACCTAACGAGGGAAGTCACTCACCTGCCAGCGGCATGACTAAAAAACGCTTTTGTATATCGATGATTCGCGCACCGAAGGTGTTGTTCCGAAAAAGATAATAATACGGTGCTTCCCCGAATAATTAATTAAAGAGAAATTAAAGTAATTCGGGCGCGCGCAAGCAAAAACTTATCGCGATATTAATTTATTTGAGGAGCAAAACGAATCTTCTCTTTTCGAATTTTTTTTTTTTACACATCTAAAACTCATCTTCTTGTGTGTGATGAGGTGTTCTTCTTTTTTTTTTTTTTTTCTTTGTTTGGTTGAATTGATCTTTTTAATCTCTTCGCTTCTGGCGAGCAAAACGCGCGCGAGCCAACGTTGCTTGCAATGTTACCAGCGCGATTCGATTATCCCCGGGATTTTCTCGGTAACCGGCAGCGTGGAGTCCTCATGGCGACCGCCTCGGGGGATTCGAAACCCGCCCAGAGCGTGCACGCGAGATCCAACTACCGGTCGTTTTCAGCAACGCTTGTTGTCCGGACCGCCACGGTGATCCTCCAACGGTGAAAGTATTAAGTATCCTTTGTGCGGGATGACATCCCTCGTCACGGATGTGGCGAATTAGACGCGCGGCGACAATTTGTACACATTTTGCGTGCGCAATTTTCTCTTGTTTACATACTTGGATAATTACACGGAAAATTTGTTTGAAAATTATTTAAGACGTTTTTGTTCTTGTTTTTTTCATAAATTCCATTAGGTACACACTTCGTGCATTTTAACGTGTCGCGTAATTAATAAATGTCGCGCGCGCGTGCGCGCACACACAGGATGAAGAAGAGATTATCATAATCGTCAAACGAATTCGCTAGATATGATTATGAGAGAAAAAATGGCTGGTTTTATCCTTCGGAGATGCATTATCACCTGTTGCACAAGCCGCGCGCACACACGTCTCGCGTCGTCTTTCGAGAAGCGCGTTCCATAGATAAACTACGCGCGTTTTAACATAAATTAATTATGCATCGCGTCCACTGCCTAATTACGTCTTGGCCGCGACGCATAAATATACATATATCGACCACGAAATCGAGAACATTAGGTATCAGGAAAAATACACCGGCAAGCACGCGGCGTTATTGTGCAATAATAATAATAATGATGATGATGACACACAACACGCACACATATATGATGATCTTTAAATAATACGGGCGGCCGATCTCGATCTCGTTAAGTCGGATGAAACATATACAGGTACGCTCGGCAAATCAACTTAATTGTCGCGCCTCCTATCCGTGCAAACATCGCGGAGCGTGACTCGGCCGAAGGTGGCAAAATCGTGATTCCTCTAATTTGCATAATTACACAGTACACAGGCGCTTACATGCATATGATATTACACGAGAGACAATTTTTCTCAAACGTCGCGCGATATAACCGCGATTTCATTACGAGAGAGAGAGAGAGATGATGATTGAACAATAAATCTAGAACGCGACGTCGTCCGCGATATATTTTCTCGATCTCAAAATATTCTTTTCTATTTTCTTTTCTGTAAAATTTCAAGTTTCTTTTTTGTCCGACTACACACTTCTCCCGCAATACACGTATATCGTGTTTATCGCGATAATAATTTTTAATTGCTGTGCGTAAATGTTTGTGTCGCAACACCGAGCGCATCGCCGTCGTAAACTTAACGTCAATCACAGCGGCGAAGAAATATAAAGTCTCTGAGAGCGGAAGATTAGCCTTCGTGTCGAATTGAAATGGCAAAATATCCGCGGCACTCGAAATTAATCGCGTTTCCGGTGCCCGCAGCCAGGAAATTAGGGAAAGGCAATAAAGACTCTGACACGCTAGTGACATTAAAACCGACTATCGCGATTACCTTCGAGAATTAACGTCCGCTTCTATAATTTTTTGTTTTTACTTCTTTTTTTCCAGTCTCGCAACACGCACAGGCGAAATGCAAGATAATTCGATCAGGAATTTCCTTAATCTGTGCTCGCACACAGACGCTCTTGGCACAATGCGATCGGCGTGCTGTCAATATCGAAAATGTTGTTCCTTCACGATTTCGTTTCCGCACCGGAAGTGAGCGATGAACGTTAATTGATTATCGAGCGCGAGCGGGAGATCGAATGCAAATTTTCCGAACGATTAATGACCCACGGAGCGCTCGCTTCGCGATTACAATTTCCAGTTTTAACGGCGCATTACTTTTCGGCGAACGGAGGTGTTTCCTCTCTCTCCCCTCTTGGCTTTCTTTTTTTTTTTTTTTTTTGTGTGTGCGTTGCATGAAATGCGTTTTACTGCTTTACCGTTGCGCAAAAAGGAGAGAGCCCGGAAGGGAAAGAGGAGAGAGAGGTCGGGTAAATGACGGGAGAGATGATGAAGAAGCGAACGAAGAAGACGTCCCGGCGTGTCTTGTCCGGAGAGTAAGACATAAATGATCTTCGTTACTCGTTTGCTTTTAAACGTCTGTTGCACCCCAGAAATTAGAGCGTCCGTGCGTATAAAAAAACGTGCAAAATCGAAGAGGTGTAACGTATGTTTACGCAACGTACTGACAATATTTATTTCCATTGTGAAAATTTCGAAATCTCGTTCTCGAGAAATGGGAGTTTAAATTGGGAAACGTCACTGATACACCGCGGGAGAGAAAATAAATTGCCACGATAATTTTCTTCAAGGGCTGAGGTTAAAGCCCAAAGGTTACTCGCGATATCATTGATCGCGATAACGTTCGCTCTCTCTCTCTCTCTCTCTCTCTCTCTCTCTGGACGAAAACAGGTTATTCTAAGAATATCACGTAACTCGCTCGCTGAACTTCAATCGAATATTAGATTCTCTCTTCTAGCGTGCGAATAAAAATGCGACATAGCGCTAATAAAAGTCCTGCTTGTGCAAACGCGCGCTTTCTCTCTATCTATCTATCTATCTATCTATCTATCTATCTATCTATCTATCTATCTATCTATCTTAATGAAAATCTAAATTTTCTAAAAACATTTTTTTTTTCTAGCTTCCAATCTTAGACTGATGAAAAACTCCCCATAAAAACTGTGTCCGATAATAAGCAGGTTGATGAAATGTAAATGTATGCAAGAGTTTATTTTTTCTTGTCGAGTCGCATTTGTTTATTGTTTTTACGACTGACGGTTACGCAAGCTATTATGAACCGCAACGACCTCTCCATCGCGCTTATCGCGACAGATAGCCATGTATGTAACTGTGGCCTTCTTCAACAAACGCGCGTGCCAAAGACCAGTTTTTTCTCTCCTTCCAACCCCCCCTTGCGGGAGCAAAGGTCACGAGCTACATAATTTCTTGCAATAAAAATGGTTTCCGTTACTATCGCGCCGCGATTGGCGCTTTTTCTTTTTTGTCGTAGTCTGTCTGAAAAACATCACATTTTTTTCACGTGACTGTATGCGATATTTTTGTTGAACACCGACGCGCTTTGTTTATCTTTTTCTCTTTTTTTTTATCACCGCCGTTCATTTTTCATCTTACTTCGGTATCGAGTTTTTTGCCGACTCTAAAATTAGCGTGGAACGAGAAAACAAAAAGAAACGCCGGAGTTCTTGAATGTCACGCGGAAGTCGGCGAGTAAAAAGTGCGAAAACGCGGCGACAATGTTGACAAAGTCATCGCGCGAATCCGCACGATGAGAGAGAGAGAGAGAGAAAGAGAAAGAGTGAGACCAGAAGAAAGAAAGTCAGAGAGAAATGACCGGGGCGCGGAAAGGTGCACGAGGAGAGGAGGAATAAGAGGGACGCAGAGAGATCGTTGCACGCGCCTGTGGCGAACGTGATGATTGGCTCCCGAAAACAGAACAGGTAGACATTAGGCCGCGGCCTCCAGGTGTGCGGAACGCGCCGAGATAAAGCTCGGGGCTCGATTAACCTTTCGCGCGGGAAGAAAAATGCGGCTGCCGAAATTGCACCTACTGCGCGCCCGCCGCCGAGGATGCAAAAAAGAAACCACGCCGATACCGGAGATTATTGCCGCCGTGCCGTGACAATATTATGGGAGAAGGGATCATTAAACTGTCACGAGTACATTTGCCGGGGCTGGTGTTCCTTCGCGAAAAATTCACGCTGGATCTCTGCGCTTTTAAAATCAACGAGATTAATGACGCTTGAACGTTAGAACAACCAAATCCGTGGACGGATTTGGTTAAAATTACAGAAATGATCGAGATGCTTTCGTCCGAATGTACGTAAAACAAGTGTGAAATATTAGAATTTGCAGGTGGAAGCTTTTTTGCCAATTAATTATTTATAAATATCAAAGAAATTAACAATAACAAATAAAACATTTTTTTTTTTTTTTAATATCCGTCAAACAAATGTGAATGTAGATTTGAGTCTGGTTGTTCTGGTGCTAATCGCGTTATTGTTCTTCTCGTTGCGAGAATCAAAACTCGCGAATAAAAAGTATCTCGCGGAAAAGTATATCCGATACTTCGATATTTTTTACCGCAGGTTTTTTTCGACGCGGTTCAAAATCATCCTTCGCCAAGACGTTGATTAATTACACGCACACTTGACATAGTCGCGCGTATGTTCGATCATGAGACATTGCTTTCGAGCAGCAAGCCTATTAGCCGCCTGTGTGAGGCGTGTCTCGTGAAAAGAATCTTTAGAAAAGGGAGCAGGTGATCGAGATACAAGAATAAAAAGGGGTAGAGAAAAGAGTGCATCGAGAGAGAGGGAGAGAGAGAGAGAAAGAGAGAGAAGAAACGTCGGGCGAGCAACGAGAATTTCAAGCAGCGCGGAGCGCGAACCTTTCTCGTGGGGAGAAACCGGGGGAGAGGATCCATTCACCGTAGGTAATGAGGTCCTCGCCACCAGGAGGCATGAATGAACAACTCTGGGAAGAGGCGACCGCGAAGAAGAGCCCGGCGAAGCGACACGGATAGACGGATAGAGAGAGGGAAAGAATGGAAAACGGGGTGAGAGAAGCGCAATGAGAGGGGAAGAGAACGGGGGGGAGAGAGAGAGAGAGAGAGACGAATCTCACTCCCCTGCAGGATATTGGAAATACTTGAGTGCTGTTGAACACGGGGCCATTTAAGGGCCACGGGGGCCATTATAACCGCCTCCTGACCGGGAGCGTTTCAAATAAGAGCATCAACCGAGAAGGTTGGCTTAGGTAGCCCCCGAGATGCGCTTCCCGAGGACGTCAGGTCGTTGCTGTTGTTTGCTGTTCGACGCGCTGCATCTTCGCGACCGGTAGCGGCGTTGATGGCTGCGTTGTAATTAAAACTCCTCTCTCTCTTTCTTTTTATATGCGCGGAAATTTATTTTCGACAAACAGTGCCCGCGTAATGTTATCGCGACGTTTCTCACGAATGAAATTACCGATGACGCGTGCGACATACATTTTTCAGTAATTGCATTTATACTTCGGAAGAGGTTTTCGCCGATTAACAGTTGCTAGACAACGCGCGCGACAAAAGAGACGTATAACTCCCTCGGTGCCGGATAGTCTGGCTGTTATTTTTTTGCGTCATTTCTCGACGTCATCGGCAGATCCGCCCTAGCCAGACCGTATAGCCGGAATTCGTCTCTCTTTCTCTCTCTCTCTCTCGCAGCTACTGCCAGCTCGCGCGCGCGTTTCCTCTCTCTACGCTCTCCGTCCATTCTTCTTCCACGAACCTCCGCCGTCCACCCCTCGTGGCATCCACCTTCCGCGAGTCGCGAAGAAGAATCACGCTCTGACAGTCCCTGATTAATACAATCCTTAATGCCATCGTCTTGTCAGAGAAAAGGAGCGGAAGGAGAGAAGATCTCGAAGGAACGCGCAAAGAGGTTGCGGCGAAGTTTACTCAAATACGAACAACCCACCGAATCACAATATCTTACCGCGAATATCATTTTCATTTCTTTGTGTATTTCAATCGCGTATATATATATGTTTAATGTGTGCGCAATTTTTGATGCGCATTGTAATTTTTTTTGTAAATTTTATTTTACTGCAAGAACGTCACCGCGCCAGAGGAACAAATCCTCGAATTTTTTCTGATCTTTCTGCGGTTGCAATCAGCGACTGCATCGACAATTTTAAAACTAAATCTCGCGTTATCGCTTAACCTTCTTGTTGATAAATTTGACGCGAGGGATTCACAAACGTGCTTCGCGCGCGCATTCTGTGCGTTTTATTGCTCCATAGACTTCGGATGTTTCTCTTACTCTTGTTTTTTTAACGATGGGATCTTTCTCGGAAAAGATCTTGGAAACAATCAAGTATCGCATCCGCCGGGAGAGATCCGCAGCCTCATTAACGGAACGTAATTAAAATGGAGGGAGGACGTATGTATAATTTACGGCTCTGATATTAAAACGTAATGAGCGCAATAAATCGAGAATGTATAAATAAAATTAAATAAAAGACGGAAGAGAGCTAATACAGATATTTATCGAGATCGCGTATATTCTTATTATACACAACATTTGAAGAAACAATGGCAAATAATTTTGTTGTAATTATTCTTCCTCATCCCTCGGTATCGGAAATAAAAATCTTTTCACGAGAAAACAAACGTCAAGATAAAATTTGTACGTCGCGAGCTCTGAGAGAGAGGAAAAATATCAGAGCGAGAAAAAAACGCAACCTTTCAACTTGAGATAATTCGGCTTAAGTGATTTCGTTCATCGCGATATGCCGCAAGAGCAAACGCAACGTCAAACGATCGAGGAGGCTCTTTCTCGAAGGAGTCTCGCCGTCGGCGTCGCTCGCTGGCCGAGCGATGGGAGGAAGCCCTATCGCATTATGAGGACAGGAGAGAAAGAAAGGGGTGGTTAGTCGAGGGGGTCCATGGCATTAGTATAGCACGCCGGAATAATTGGGTACAGTCTGGCCGGCTACCGTACGTAACGTCGGCTCCTTTCAAGCGAGAGAGCGCCTCCGCCTCATCCTCTCTCATCCTCGTCCGCACTCCTTCCCTCCCTCTCCGTTCTCTCCATTCTCGAGCAGCCCCGGACTTGCCTTCGCGCCGGCAAAAAGACCAGCTCGACACACGGAAAAAGAGACCAGAAGAAGATGACTACCGGACGAAGTGTGCGAGAGAACGCGAGGAAAGGAAGAGACAGAGAGAGGGAAGGTCAAGACGGGGGAAGAGAGCGGGGAAGAGACGGAGATAGGTGAATCGAGAGAAGAGCGAAAAGGAAGGAGGAGCACGCGCACACGGTGAAAACAGGGCCAAGAGACCAGGGAGCGATGTCAGTATCAAGTCCGGTGACTTGGGAAGGAAGAAGGAAGAAGCCGCGGGGGAAAAGACGCGGACGAAGACGATGGGTGTAGAAGAAGAACGCAGAGAAACGATCTCGCCCCGCGTGAGAGGAGAAGAGGAGACGAGCGAACAAGAACAACGCGACGGGCAACACGACGGGAACAAAAGCAACGAGAGGGCCGCGCAAAACAACCGGTGGGTCCGAAGAGAAGGGCGAGGAGTCATAACTGTCTCGGTGCCCAGTGGCGCGGATGTCCTGTAAATAGGAGGCGAACTATACTTCCCCCTCGCCTCCCTACGCTCTTTCTGTCTCTCTCTCTCTCTCTCTTTCTGTCCTTTCTTTTCTCCCTTCCGCGCTCTTTACCCTCCAACGGGCTACTCATCGAATAAGGGTATTTTTAGTGATGGCTCTGCACAACCCTCTCATCAATCTAACGTGTTATCCCTCCCCTCTCCTCCTCGCTTGTTGTCATTTTTCCGTGACTCGAGAGATCTGACATTTTTATAATATCTTACGAGACATACACACACACAACAACGCACTCAGTGAATCCTGCGCGAACATCGAGAGACTTGTTACGGTTTTTCGTGCGTCAGAGTGGCTTTCATCCGTTGCTGGATCAAAGCTATCTTGAAAGATTCTTTTCCCGTGGCGTGGGTTGAAAGGTCGTTTCGTCACGAAATGACAGCCGACGCGCGATATTATTTTCCGCCGCCGTAAACCGCCGAGTAAACATTAAGGAACGAGCAGTTAACTGAATAATCGAGAAAGAGAGAAAGAAAGAGAGAGGTCGGAGAGAAAGGTCTGCGAAAGGTCGCGCCGAGTGCTAATCGTTTAAACCAACTGGGCATCGAGTCGCAATTCCGGCCGCTTTTAACACAGACACATTGTCGATAACTTTCAATCATTGGACCGACATCGAGTGAAAGTATCGGTTCTGGATAATAAGAGGTTTCGAATTTTTATTTCGAATATTTTTTCCTTTCTGTATTTAATATTTTTATCTTATCTAGACAAATGGTGAAACACAAAGACCGTATTTTCCAATTATATCTCAATAAAATTAGTTCCTCGACGAATTTAAAAAAAAAACGATTGAACCGCAAACGGATTTGTTATCCGAACGATTACACCTAATGCAAATAAAAAATCGTGCGTGTAGGCCCCGACGAGAGCCTGATTCGCGGTTGCTACGCCTGTGCATTTTAAACAGCTTGTTTTATGCGGACCGAAATGAACTTAGAAAAAATCGGGCGGGCTTACTTAATGGAGTCGTATAACTTCTGAGATGCTCTCCGGCTACGCGCTAGAAGACGCGAGAGAAGCATTACCGCAAAACGTAACCGCGCGATGCTGCGCGCGAGCCGCGATGCAAGAACGTCTCTCACTCTCTCTTTCTTTCTCTCTCTCTCTTTCTCTCAGTGACGTGCGTCCCGAAGAAAGAGCCTCACTCTTCGGAGCCTCGGTCGGAACAATGCCGCTCACTGTCTCGTATGCGGGAGAGCGACCGGTCCCGCGTCCTCTTCATCTCGCCAGAAGACGCGATCCGCCAAAAATTCGTTTACACAGCCGCGCGCGACCTCTTTTCCGCCGCTTCGCGCGTCGTTCGACTTCGCAATTGAAACGCATTACGAAAAAATATTTGACACTCTTTCTAATTAGAGATAATTGTCCCAATGGCCGGACATTTGTTAAAGAAATAATTGTCAGATGTGCAAATATCAAACAGCAAATCTCAATGTTCTGAATAATTTTTAAGATGTTTTGTATATATTTTGTAAATATTAGTCCCAACTTTGCATGTAGAAATACTTCAATTGAAGAGAAAAAGCAAATTCTTGGGAAAATATAGACAAAGAAAATGTTTTCGATTTAATTTTCACAGATTGGCTGACGACGACCAAAAAAAATGAATGATCGAAATGTCCCAACGTTAAAATTGATGTTTATCACTCACCACTATCGGTGGTTTGTTTTTTAATGAGTGTCAGTGCTTGACCGATCATTATCAGACGGTTACTTTATTAGAGTTTGAGAAAATTTATCTTCGGATGAGGAGATCGTCGATAAAAAAAATCAGAAAGATTTATACTGTTATAAAAAGAGTGATATGACGATTTGTTAGAATGCTAAGGATAGTTAGCAATCACCCAAAAATAGAGATTACTGCATCCACCGAAACACTCGAGATGCAAGAATCCTTGTTTCGAAACGGAAAATATTTCTAAACTGGTTTTTTCGAAACTCGATCTTTTTAATCACCTGACTAAACGAAATCCGAATATAATAGAAATTGTTAACCACCGAATTTTTTCTGCCGTTTAGCCGTCGCTGATGATACTTCGAACGCAGCAATTTATTTATTTGCATCGCGAAACGATATCGACGATCAAGTTCAAGTCACATAAAAAACAAACCAGTTGTAAAATTCGAAAAAATCAACATTTATAATTTAACGTGCGATGCGTATCGCGTCTCGATACACATGTTTCTTACGACTCGAATAAAAAAAAAACCCACAAAATTTTAGATCCGTCTTGCCTTTATACAAGGCGGTTAACCATCGACAATCGCGCACAAAAAGATTTATCTCCGCCGAGTGTTCAACTTCCGAGATAAAGAGATTGAATAATCTCGCCGTGCACGTCGAAATGCCCGGCCGCTGTCGGCGGAGTTCCCGGCTTTAATAAAAAAAAAAAAAAAAAAAAAAAAAAAAGAAAAAAAAAGGAAAAAAAAGAAAAAAAATGAAGAAGAAGAAGGAAGAATACATGTGTTGCATGTGTTGTATGTATGTACGTTGTAACGATGCGCGCCACCGCCTCGCTTATATGCGCGCTCTAAAATTAACATCGCGGCGGCGTGACGACGGTGATATCGGCGATCGATTTTCCGCATAGTTGCATCGACACGGTGAGAAAAAAAGAGAATTTAAAATAAGGGCTGGATAGTTACAAAACAAAAGGCGGGGCACAAAGTGTGCCAAGAAGAAGTGTCGGTGCGACGCGTGCAACGACACTAATCCGACCTTTGGCGCGAGGAAGGACGCGAGCGGTCGCTGTGTTAAAAAAAAATGCAACCGAGGCGACCTATTCCAGCGTGAAACTAATGCAACCTCGACGAGCAGAGAAACTGCCTCTCGCGCGCGCTCCGGCTGGAAAAAGTCAGCGTGACGAGCATCGTCGTCGTCATCGTCGTCATCGCCGCTGCGGTGTATCAATTTTCAGATTACAATGAAACAACCTTCCGCTCGTTCTCTCTTTCTCTTTTTCCCTCTCTCTCTCTCTTGTGTGCTTTTTTCTTTCCCCTCTTTCTTTCCGGAAAAAAACCCGCGCATATCGATCGCGATGCTTTTTAATGCGTTTTTTCAAATGCATTTACACGTTATTTCTCCTGGGTCTCGTTTTGCGCTTTTTCCGCATCCCACGCCTGTGTATGTCGTTCTCTTGTATTTTGTAATTCGTTAGTCGAAGTAAATAAGCGAACAGTTGCCCTTCCTTTGAGTCCATACGTAAAGCGAACGCTCTGCGTCGTTTCCGCTGTAAATTATCGATATCCGCAACGAGAAACAAATTTCCTTTGGGGTGTAGTCAATACTCCAAAGATATCAATGTTGAGTACTTGAAAGAAAATCGAAAAAAAAAAAAAAAAAAAAGAGAAGCGCGAGAAATTGTCTCACACCGACAGGCTTCTTCTACTTGAGTGGAAGCGACTTCGCGTGTGTATGTGCGAGAGCGCACGTGTTTTCTGCCTCGAACACGCAGCGCTACGGACACGCGTTTATATCGGCGCGCTTACTACGACTAGCGCCACGCTGCGACGAAACCGAGAACCGTTTTGACGTTTTCTCGAAGCGCAGAAGCTTGGATGGTACAAACGAATCTCCCGCTGATCGCGAACAACATCCGTTCCTCTGCGCCTTCTGACGCGCTTGTAAAATTGCGCTATCGTTGAAAAATCGCATTACAATGCGCACGAGATTCGATTCACGTGAGCGCAAACACAGTGAAAAATAATTTTTTGAATTTTCAGTAAATTGCTAGCCGACTGTTTGCGCTTTTTCCGCTAATTGTCGAAAAAAAATCAAAACGACGCGCAAACCAACCGAATTGTTTGCGAAATTTTCCACCTGAATGTAATTTACTTCCCTTCATCGACTTTGTTTCCGCGTGTACGTGGCAATTGACCGTCGACTTTAATCAGTCGCGTAAATGTCGCGAACTTTTCGACGCGAGTTGTGACGAGCCACGATCGAAATGCAGTCACGGAAGAATCACGTTCTTCTTTTTCCCCAACGAGATTCCTTCGCAACCTTGAAAGCGAGCCGCTGTGGTCACGACGTGGAAAACTCTGAGGCATCCGAGACGAAGGAGAAGCGCGCGAGCAATCTCCGAAAACATTCGCGGTATTCGCGGGGAACACACACAGAGAAGAAAGAAAAATTACAAATAAGCGGAATCTCAAACAAGTATCGCATTTGCACGCCGCGCACACAATCTCTCTCTCATCTTCCGTTCCGCGTGTGTTTGTCGGAAAGAAACAAAAATTCAAGTGTTCTCCTAGTTCAGAGAAAAGAGACCACACGTCGTGTCGCGAGCGAAATAAACGCGCGTCCGCGTTTAACAAGCGGTATGCATGCTCGCTTATCAGGACGATATCGGTAGGAGCGGAGGGGTATATCTGCTGGATCTCGCACGCTTATCTGCAATCTCGACAACTCGCTCGCGGCTCGAGCCGCCCCGGTCTCAGCCGCCGGTCGGTTTACCTGAACCGTCGAGAGAGCCTCGGAGAGGCCTCGTTACGCGTATGCACGTATGTAGATAAGGCAGATGCGAAGCGATTACGCCCGGGCGGACATTGCTGACACGTAACAGGGTCCAATTAAAGGCCATTACACGATTAATTGTCTAATTAATTTATATCTGGCCGCGCGCGGAAATTATATCCTCGCCGAATCGATCGGAACTGGTTCCGTTGCGCGCACAAAAAAACGAAATGTAAGATCTTCACGTACACACACACACACACACACACACACACACACCGCGAAGATATTTGTAACAAAAATTACGATTTTTACAAATCTGATGTCAGAAAAATAAAATCCTAAAAAAACTGTCACTGCAAGTTCTGACGTTTGTCGGATATAAAAAGATCGGCATTTAATTCTGACGTTATCTCTAATGTGCGCTCGAGACTTTATTTTCCTTATGTGCAACGTTCAAAACAAAACAAAAAAAAAATTTATATACATATCAGTCGCGCCGCGTGAAAAATCCTACGTCGCTCGATAGCAATTCGCGACAGGTCGTAATCGCATTTCACGACGGATTTTCGCGTTGAGTGACGGCGCGATTGCCGTACAAACGTTCTGATCTTTATTCATGGGGACTCCCGCGGTCGCTGTTTCGCCATTGTTCGCGCGTTCGCGGATCGCACGATATGTCGGCCGTGTAACGCGTACCTACCTATACCGCTCATGTGTGTGTGTGTGTATGTGTGTGTGTCTTTTCGTTTCTCGCAAAAGAAACGGCCGTGAGAGACCGGGGGATCACGGAACTCGCTATTACACACGTCGTAGCGTTGCGGATAGAAGCCGCAATTATCAAACCATCCGTAGTAGACAGACGCGCGATGAGTTCTGATAATTTGAAAATTACACCTTCCGGGGAGGGTTCGGATTCAAGAAACGCTGCCGCCGCCGTGCGCGATCTTCGCACGGGCGTTTTATGCAGTTGCCCGGACTTTTTTTTATTCGCGCGTGAATTAAAATAAAAACACCGCGTTTTGTTTACCAAGCATCTATTTCGTCCGGATTATTTATGGTTAAAATTTTTCCACAGCTTTTTCTCGTCAATCGTATCATTATAACGATTATATTAATCATCGGTTATTTGCTCGGAGACGTCTGTTTTTTTATTATTTTGTTGCTATATCGAGAATAACAGATTAGCATGTGTAATGATCAATGTTGAATACTTGCGTTTTAACTATTTGCATAGAGCACGTGCGAATGTCTTCGCGTATTTGTTTGACGTGCACTTTATATATCGCGTTTTATCTTGACGCGCGCTGCTTTCCTCCTCGTGTTGGTAAAACATTCGCATTCGATTCGCTCGATTCATTTATTTCCTGTGAATCTAAATTATACTCAGCTGTCAAAAATTCCGTCCTAATGGATGATATTCGTGAAGATTTATGTGGAGATTACGGACCGAAAGTACGAGCAATCGGGAATTAACCCTGCGCGAGAAAACGAAAAAAAAAAAAAAAACACACAGAGTTAATTTAACGGAGCGAATAAAAATTTCAAAGATCGCTAATTTCCGCCACGATTCCGAGTTGAAATTATTAATATCACTCGAATGTCACATTACGCATGGAATATTTCACATATTCGCGTTACATAAAATGTTTACTCTGGTTTTTCTTTTTCCCACTTCGTTTGCATATTCGTGTTATTCTAAATTTAACTTTCTATTAGTGTACATATTTACATGTCGACGTGGAAAATAATTTATCTGACGCAGTATACATAAGTGTCAAAACATATCAAACGCGCATACATTAATCACGTCGATTGGATTAAATGTGTACTATTTTTATGTCGAACACGTTAAGAAACGTTTTTCCGCTGTTTTTTGTTTTAATTTCTTCCGCAACGATACAACTCAATTGCGAAGGAGATCAACGAATAATTGTTTTGTCACATTGGTTTCTTTTTTTGTTTATGAAAAAGAGAAACCAATTATTTTTCAAAAAATTTTGTAAAAATAGAAATTATTGAAATAGAAATTCCGTGTGAGACGAGTTGCTCCGTTAAATCATAATATCTCGAGAGAAGAGCGCCAAACTTTTATTGGACTTTAATCCTCCCTCCCCCATCGGCTGAGAAGTCACGGGGGTTGCGGGTGCATCCCCCTTCGCCACGGGTACCAGGTAGCATGGCGGCGTCTAGTTTCGCGGTGGTGGGTTTCGCGGTAAGTGCACGTATAGGTAACACGTATAGACGGCGAAGTGCGCGAGTGTGTTTGCGTGCAAAAGGCAGTAACCCTCAAGGTAAGGCGAAATGCCACCTGGCAGGTTTTTGCGACGTTGCGCGCGAGATGCGATATTGTTTTTGCCCTCGCACGGCCGAGCGGAGGAGCTCTGCCTTCAACCTCCTCCCCCCCTTCATTCCTACCCTCTTTCCTCCTCCGACGCCCCACTTCCGGTGTGGGTAGGGCCCGGTGGCCAATAGGAGGTGGGCACCACGCCTCCCCCACCCACGCGCACCTGCGTCCACGCCCGCCAATCGGAGGACGAACTACCTGGAGAACCGAGTCACCGCGACGCGAGTGAGAGAGAGAGAGAAAGACACACAGAAAAAGAGATGCAGAAAGAGCGAGAGAGAAAGAGCGAGAGAGGGAGAAGGAAGAGAGAAAGAGAGAGTGAGAGAGACGGACGGAATGGCGGATGTGCGAGTGAGAGGAAGAGAAAGATGTGGAAAGGAGAGAGAAAGAGAGAGAGAGGAAGATGCACGGTCCTCCTCGCGTCACTCGGACGCGCACGCTCCGATCGCACCTTCCTCTCTTCTTTTCTTCCTTCCCTCCCCTTTCCGCCCTACGACCCCGCTATTGCTCGGTGCATTCTCCTTCTTGTTGTTCTTCTTCTTCTTCTTCTTCTCCTCCCGCAGCCGCCCTCCGTCACTCCTCGTTTCCCTTCTTTCGCCTCTTTGTGCCGAGGACTTCTTCGATAGGCCACGTAGGTGTGCGCGCGCGTTTCGTTTCTTCCCTTTTGCCGTTAATTTTCTTTGCGCGCGCCCGCGTTTTTTGCCCGGTCGCTCCATTACAACTGAATTCTTCTTTCGGCGATATTTCGAGCTGTTTATCGGCCGTAATGGCCGCGACCTCGAGCGTCGCGCGCTTCTCTCTTTTGGCGCGATTGAACCTTTTCATTTTCTCTTCGTCACGTCACGCGCGCGCGAAGAAAGAGAGAGAGAGAGAGAGAACTTTTCCGCTCTTTATCTGAGCCCCCGATTCGGACTTTTGACCGTAACTAATCCCTGCCAAATACGTCCGACGATGTGCCACACGGCGAGGTAATTAAGTCGGCGAGTCGCGTCGATTAAAAAACAAATCGGATCCAGGGGAAGTCATTTGTTGAACATCGGACAGATGCGTGTTGTCTGTGCCGACGTTTTCTACCGTCAATTGTTCGTACGCAACACGAAATTAATAATCAAGGCTGCTTTATAGTTTCATCGGACGATAATTAGAAATATCGCTGCTCCTCTCGCTCAAGTGTCATTTGCCTTGAACTTAAACGAAGTAGGAGAGGAGTGCGAGTCACGCACCGTCCGAACCATTTTTGCAACGGATCGCGCTAAAGGGTCCTTGGACCCGCCAAGTTTGGAAAGCCGCCCGGACCCAGAAGCGACCTTTTACGGACGTCTAGCCCTGACGGCCAATGGCCGCCTTCAACTTGAAAATCTCACGCGCGCGCTATATAACACGACAAGTCGACGTTGTCTGCGACGTCGCGCGTACGTACAAAACTTGACGTTTTATTTTCATATCAGCAATCAATCATTTTTGAAATAAGTAAACGACGAGAAAGGACAACGAGCTGCGGAGTTGAAGTCTATTTTTACGAAATGTATCTCGTTCGAGGTAAAAAAAAAATGATTGAAGTATTTTTAGAAGAAACGGTTCGCGAGAAATTTTCAACAATTCGTCCCCGCGGAACAGAATTAACGATCGTCACAACAATCATACATGTTATAACAAACATTAAAAAGGGTATCAATGTAACGCGCGCACATGTTTGTCCTTAAATCCAGATAAAACAAATTTCGCCCAATTCTCGTGCGAGGGAGAATTTTCTTCCGCGCGTTTTCGACAATGTTTTTCTTAGGCGAACGAGCCTCCCCCTCGTAACGGCGCGTTCCCCAAGCGGAAAAATCAACACGGCCGGTTAATTTCATTCCGAATTATGGGAATCGGACCCGACGATCCTGATTACTTCCTTCTCCGCCCTTTCCCGATCCCGCTCTCGTATTCGGCGGCAACCTGAAATAATAATTATCAAAACGAAAGGTAATCGCGCGACAGTTTGTCGACGTTTAAGCGATTGTGCGCGATAATGTCGCCGGTTCCGCTCGGTCTTATACAAAGAACGGACCGCGGATACTTATGGTCGTTACGTGGAAAAGTGGTGAGACAGGACGAAGGGGAAATCGGTTGGCGCGTTACACTTTCAGGACGTTTTTGCCCAGACTCGAGAGAGGAGCCGATGAAGTTCTCTTTCGTTCGGTCTTTATGGAACCATCTCCGTTTTCCACGTTCGCGAGCCGCCGCCGACAAGAAGCACAAACCGCCGTTCGCTAACACCGAACACACTGTCGCGGAGCGACAGTTTTTCCGCGACACTTTATACCATTTTAGCGTTCATTCGAAATAAGACAATTCCGCCAAAGCGTCCAATCGAAGCGTGAACATTGCGAATCCGGGGAAAAAGCTTTGCGGCATTGACAGAAGCGAAGAAGTTGATTGTGGCGTTTTGTCTTCGATAAAAGAAGCTTCGAGAAAAGATGGGTTTGAAAAGGAGATAATTCAATTTTGCAACAGTCACTTTTCAACGAAGAGAAGGCGACAATCGTGATACAAAATACATTTAAGAAACATTTAATTAAAACCGTGATCTTCAAACGTAATGAAAATTATTTCCCTTCAAATCACCTCACTCACTCACTCACTCTTGTCTGTGTAACCGTCGTAGCTACTCAATATTTTTTGTAATTACTTTGTTTAACAGCACAGAAATTTCGCGATACGGTCTTTTTTGCCAATCTTATATACGTGCGGACAATGCGCGCAGCTAAAAATTTTAATACCGAGATGGTATATAGCGAGCGGAGAAGCTAGGCGCGAGAAGACAAGTGGGGAAGATAGATTAACGTTACTTGGCCGTGTACCGTGAGGGAACGGGGAAAGGGGGAGGGGGGGCAGAAGCACGGAACACGTAAATCTACGTCACCGGCATGCAAAGTGTAAGAATTGCCGGCTTTTCTTGCCTCGCGCGTTTCCCAATGGACGAAAAAACACGCTCGCCGCGAGTTCAAGTCGCGCAGTGAAGGGATCGCGAACGAAGCGGCGGCGTTTCCAGAGAACGAAAGAGACGGAGAGGAAATAATAGAGAGAGATAGGACGCGCAACGACGCGAACAGAAGGACGCTTAGATATCGATGGAGCGGGTTATTATCATAAATACGTGAGAAACCCGAATTCCCCTTCGCCGCGGGAGCGGCAATTAGTCACGGCCCCGTGGCTCTCTCTCTCTCTCTCTCTCTCTCTCTCTCTCTCTCTCTCTCTCTCTCTCTCTCTCTCTCTCTCTCTGGCGTACGTAATTATTTTTCTAATCAGCTGTCGTCGCGCTTTCCCGGTAATAATCTGTTCGCGCATCTCTCTCCGCGCATCCAGCCGCGACAAGTTATTTGCGGGGAAAATTTGTTAAAAAGGCCGCGAAAAGTCAACGAAGAGAGTCGCGAGCGGGACGTGTAATTAAAACAAACGCCTGTGTGTAATCGTCGCGGGTTGTGGCAATTACGCGCGGCAAGCAGAAAGAGAAATGTTAATTTTCGCGCCCGGTCTGATAATTTGCCCGATCGACGTATCGGCAGAAAAATCTATTGCGCACACGGGGCGCGCTGAAACGAAAGTCTGCTGACCCGCGGCAGCGAGCGGGTAATATAACATCGACCCGCGGCGAAAAAAAAACCACAGCTCGATGGTCCGATAATTGTTGGTAACAACGTTATAGGATGTGGTTCGTTAAATCGCGGAATGAAATCTCTCTCCTTCTGCGAGTTTCCTCCTGATTACGGCGGATAAATGCGCTATAAATTATCCGCACGCGCTTGCACGCTCCTCGAGATCTATCGAGAAATTCGACTCCCGCTTGTGTGTTACAGTTTAGCAACGTGTATATGATTCAATAATTCAAATTGCGCGCGCGCGCAGTTTCTTACATCTCGAGTTACAACAGGAAAAACTCATAAAAAAAAAAAAAAAATACTCTTGTAACACAAAAGAATGATGAAACATGACACGAGTAATGCGCGCAAGAAAAGTGCGCTAATGAGGCAAAGAGCAGCGTGAAAAATATAAATAATGTCCACATGTTACATCAACCGGGGACGCAAGTTACGATCTGACGAGTCGCTGTTATGATCGATTCTAGATTTTAATCACTCGTTAATGGACACCCGGCCGTCAACACTTCGTTTAATTGCCGTCGTTAACTATTAATGGCGTCCATAGGTGGTTATTAAACGATTATCATTGCGTGTAACGACAGGAAAACAAAAACCTCGGATACCGAACACAGAATGAAAATAGAATCGGAATCGTCGTGTCAAATGGTCGAATAACCTGTGCTCGGACATTTTTTTCTCCGCCGCCTGTGATTTGTGTGTAAACACAAGCGTCACTTATTACGCGAGAAAGTGACAATTGCGGACGTATAACCGGAGCGCTGTATTTTTACCGCGATTTTACGAGAGAGAGGTGTGCAATTCAGATGAAAGATAAAATCACGTAAACCACATATCGCGCGAAAGATAATCGGCGACCGTCACCTGCGAGAAATCACCAGGTTGGAGAGCCAGCGTGTTGTCAAACCTGCAGGGGCATTTTGATCGCGGCACGTTTCGTCCGTGTTTGAAAAGAATGCGCGACAGAAAAAAACAAATCGCTTGCAGATATTTGAGGCACCAATTTTTTTCACGTGTTTTGGTTGTTTTCCGGACGGCCGCGCCGCGCGACAGTTGAGCGTCGTATAATTTTTTGCGCGAGAAAATCCTCGGAAACGGACGAATTTTTTCGTCCAAATTTTTCTACCGTCAACGGTACTTTGTGTTGTACCATTTCCTAGACCGCACTCGGACAATACTCGCGTCCCGACGGCGTTTTTACGGGCAAATCATTTTCACAGGTTGTCACGCCGGATTACCTTCTTGTCGATTTAGTCGCGGCACGGGTTCGTCAGTCTTTCTTGCTCGCCATTCCGCGGACGCGTTCGCAAGAAAGTACACGAAGCAAATCGAAAGATTAGCGCGATAATTCATTACGGTCGTAACTCTGAATGAATATCGCGCGCGCGCGCGCGCGGAAAACAGGGCGCGTCGATAAGCAAATCGAAGAACAAACGAATTTTGAAATAATATACACGACGGTTGAAAAATTTCGATAAATTTGAAGATTCCACTTTGTACGAGAACCGATTTACCGCGCCGGTCAGATTTCGTCTGGTGTCACATTTTTGCACCGATACACGATCTTCCCAATCTCGGGTCGCGATTTTGCTCACTTGCCGTCGGTAAATACAAGACCGCAATCTTGCGAACGAAAATACGTGGAGTTCGAAGTCGCGTATTTTTTTCGCGCCACACAACAGCGACTTGAAAAGTCACAGTGATCGCATTATAATTAAACAATATTAACAGTAATTAAACAAAAAACCTAAAATACTCGGTGCAAAAAACGTTATTTAAAATAGCCTTCGCGCCCGAGGACATCAACGTTTCAAAGGACGATAATAATGTGCTCGTTCACGCGAGTCTCATAGAGTAAATAATATAGGTGGAAATGTATACAACTAACGCGACACACACACACACATAAGCACGATATATAATTTTCCCTCGCGATATCAAGTTCATTGCCACCGAGCGATTACCCAGGTATTAATCTTCATCCGCGAGCAATTGCGACGGTTGTTATTGCACCGATCGCGAGTGTAATCAATGACAAAAAACAAACAAACAAAAACAAACGAGCCAGACGTTACTTATTCGCGGTT
Organism: Pseudomyrmex gracilis; assembly: GCF_002006095.1. Classification (NCBI taxonomy): domain Eukaryota; kingdom Metazoa; phylum Arthropoda; class Insecta; order Hymenoptera; family Formicidae; genus Pseudomyrmex; species Pseudomyrmex gracilis. The sequence continues at coordinate 872,893 of NW_018020627.1, forward strand.
TTTGCGGCCGAGGTGACAATATATGGTACAAAAGTGCGGGAAAAAAAAAAAAAAAAAACAAAAAAAAAACGGAGTTCGCTACATCGCGTAATTGACCGGTCGGTTAATATGTTTGTTTCGTATCGAAACGAAAGCGAGTATGTGAACGCCGCGCGCGCGGCTCATTAGAGAACAAATTACTCGTCGAATCGGCTACGTCAAACGCGACCGATCTGTCACACGCAATTATCATTGATCTCCTTAACTAGCGTTCACACAGGTGCATCTCCTTTTCTTGCGCCTGTTTGCCGGTTAATGTTGTTTTTCTGTGTATTGTCTTTTTTCTCAGTCCCGATGAGTCGATTTAATGGATCGAAATGAGATATTAGCATGTGAGCGATGATGCGCGCCGCTTCATCATCATGCAAACGTGAACGCGTGAGCCGCGCGAGATGAATAGCGACAGATATAATATCTAACAGGTCAAACGTGACATTTAGTGTGTAATAACTTTTTTTTTCCGGAATGTCTACTTTGACCTTTTTATTGTTCTTTTTAAACGTGTCTCTTGAAATTTCACGTGAATATTGCGTACCGCAAATCTACTTAGACGCCGAATCTCGTTTCCAAAAATTAGAATGTAAATAATTTTTAGAAGAATTCTGATAATCTTTTTGCGTATTCTTTGAGTAAATTATTGATCGTATTTAAGAACTGTGTTTTCGCTACAAATTTCTCTTGTACACCATGTAACACATGCGAGATGATATTTCGAAGTTTGCGTACAGAATTCCAGAAACTTACGATAATTACCGCGGAAACTTGTACGTGTGTATTGTAAGCAAGCGACCAGTTTATTAATAAGCTATCCGATAGAGAATCGAAAGGATTCCTCTCTCGTTTACATACCGTTCTCTCAAGACAGATAGTAATATTGTGCCCCGACGTCGTAATAAATATCCGAAAGAAGAGAATTATAGCGGCGATAACTTTGCGAGCCGAACAACAAACCGAGCGGAAAATACTGCGAGACGCAATAACGTCCGTAAATTATCTTTTTGCGACGCAACAATTATTTAACTTAAAAAGCAAATCAGGAAAGTCTGAAGAATTCATTCTAAACGCTCGGGAATTTCAAAAGTCACTTGAACATTTTTTCACGCATTCGACTTTTCCACCAAACGCCAAAGTTCAATTATTAAATTTCTAAGCTCTCGGAATTTGTTTAAATCTAAATTACAGTCCGGACTGATGTATCGATTTCATTCAAGAATTCAAACACAATGTCATCGTGACACACACAGAGAGAGAACCGGATTTAAATTACGGTTCCCCATAATAAAATTTGCAGCACTCACCTTACTCTGGACGTAGTCGAGGGCGAGCATGCAGTCGGAGTATCCACTTTCAGTCTTGATCGTGGTCCCACCCTGGCCAGGTCCGGTGCCGCAGAATCCGGAGCCCACAACACCAACTGGTCCACCAAGGCCAGCAGCCGCTGCGGCCGCTACACTGTCTCGGTACCAAGGATACATGGATGTAAACTTGCGGTAATCACTGCGACAGAAACTTCGCGAGATTCGCCGAAACTCGATGTCTAACCCGGAGTTTACTCGAAAGACACGCACTCAGCGAATCACGGTCGCGTTTTCTCTTCACGTCTGTCTCTTTCAAATTTTCTTTTCTATTTTTCTTAAGCTACGATTACAACACGACGACTTACGTCGACGCACCTCGCCGAGGCGATGATATCACTGCACCGCGTGCGGCGCGATATCGCGCGCCGCGCTCGCGCACTACGTTCCGCGTCAAGTCCCGGTAGAAGAATCCGGAGAGAATCGCAGGAATTCGTACGTACGACGATCATTCGTGGATTTTCACGCGGACGATAACACGAGCGTAGTCGCGAGTTGTGGACAATGCGCGCGGAAGTCGCGCGTGCCGCCGCGTTCCTTTTCCTTCTCGGTGCCGAGAGTGACGTCCGACCCGCGCGACACGGTCATCGAACGAGCGCTCTGCTCTGCTTTTGCTTAACTCTCGCGTTAACTCTGCTCGCCCGAGCGTGAAACACACCGCTGCGCGACCGACCAGCGTCTTCGCGCACCGAGAGCGTACCCCGACGATATTAAACACCGTAAACACGGCTCCGAAGTCCGCGCACGACCTTGCTCCGTTATCGAAAACTCGCGCGCCGTGTGTGTGCGCGCGCGCTTGTTGTCTCGTCTCACTTGTGTTGTTTCCTTCTAGCGCGCGCGGCTCTACTTCTCGGCCGAGTATGTGCGTGTTTACGTTTTTTTTCTTTCGACGATTCCGCGTAGAGCGCCCAGGTCGGGCTTGCGACGACGAAACTGGCAAAATACGCTTTTAGTAAAACTCCGTTGACTAGATTCCTTCTCTCGCTTCCTCCTCCTCCTCCCCCTTCTCCCACGATTTGGTATTCGCGCGAGTTTCACGACGAAGAACGCGCGTTGTTTTTTCGTACGAGATCGCCACGAGACCGCGCGCAGCGGGGCGCGTGTCGCGCACCCGCTCGCACTACTCCAACTACCGTTTCTCCGAACTGTCGAAAAAGTCGCACTCGACCTACCTTCGCGTATCCTCATGTACTCGCTCGCAAATCACTTCTCTCCTTGACTCGCGCACCGTCGTTCGTGACACCGGCCGGCTTCTGTCTCTCTCTCTCTCTCTCTTCTTCTCTCAGCGCCCTGAAATTATGCGCTGTCAATAGATGACGCGACTACGTAACTCGAATGTGTCATTCTCTTCGCTCTCGTTTCTTCGCGTCCTTCTCCGATCGACCGACGATTTATCGCGCGGGTAAACGGCGAGTCGCGTTGTTGCAGCTCATGATCATGAGTATCACCGAGATCGCGCGCACACGAGAGAGAGAAAGAGAAAAATACTCACTCGAGGGAAACACCCGTGTGTCTAGTGCCGACGTGCGCGACCGCGTTCCGAATACCGCGGCGCGATTCGAGCGCTCGCGGAACGCGCCATAATCGCGACAACGATGCAGCGAGGAGTCACTCGATTGCACAAGACGCAAACTTCTCGCGAAGCACGCGAAAAACGCGTTTCTTCTTCCCGTCACTCCGGTCTTTTCGTCGCTCTATTTCTCCCCTTCTTCCACTCCCTTTTTCGCGCTCTCACTCTCTCTCTCTCTCTCTCACTCTCTCTCTCTCTGTCTCTCTCTCTCTCTCTCTCTCTACCGCGTCGTTGACGAAAACGAAGACACTCTCTGTCGTGTGGTGAGACGTCGAGATCGCAGAGGCTTCTTCCCCGTTACGCCGACGACGATCCTGCCGAAAGCGCGCCAACCCTCGATGTTGGTTTGTTTTTTTTTTTTTTTGTTTTCGCGCACGGTCGCTCTTTCGCCGGCCGGGATGCACAAAAAATGCAACCGCGGTAAAGCCGAGATATCGTGAACCGTGAACCGCGGACGCGGTTTCAGCACTGACGCGGGAGCCGCGATTCGAACGACCGTTCGGCCGTGCTCGGCCGTTTTCGCCGGGCCTCGTGTCTGCCCCTCACGGGGCCGCCGCAACTTGCTCGTGCCGTGCAGTCGTTTCCCGAGCGGGGGAAGACGCGGCCCGGTTGCGGAAGGGTGCAACCGGGGGACGGGAAGGGGCAAGGTGCCTCAGTCCTTCTCTCTTTCTCGTTTGATTAATCTTCCTGTCCTTCTTCGGCTTATTGCGGGGCACCACCGAGGTGGGAGAGCAACAGCTTCTCCCGGTTGAACGCCACGCTCTAACGATACCCAGGCTCTCAACGCCATTCGGAGTAAAGCCGAGGAAAAATTCGCGATTTTCCACGGGAAAATATGCTGCTCTTGAAAACGATTGAATTTAGCGACAGAGCGATTGGTCTGACAACAAAAATCGGATGTCTTCGATCTTTTAATTTAAAGGTCGAATTTTACTCTTCTCAAGCAAGAGTTCACTTTCAAGAAGAAGAAAAAAAATTAACAATTAAACAGCAATAAAATAGAAAAGGAAAAAAAATAGAAGAAAATCTTTCCGTTAACCTTGTTGCTCTTGCTATAAAATTTGTAATTAAACAATATTTTGTAAGAAAATTATCAAAGGCATAAGTAACACGCACAGTGGATAATCTTGTGCATTACGCATCGTGCGTTAAGAAAATATGTTGTAACTCGCGCGTTGTAATGACACGTCGCGGTGTCGTAATTACGCGGATGGTTTTTCCACCGCGCGTGGAAAGGTTGTGCGCGATGCAACCGTCCAATTTTCTCCGAGAGACGAAAACGATCGGCGCGAATCGAAACTCCTCGAATTCGCGAGTACTACGCAAAAACCGTGGCTGAATCACCGCGCGTCGGCCTTGACGGCTAAAAATCGTCCCGGACGACGGACACGCGGAAGAACGTAAGCGCGCGGTTCTGACCTCCTGCGACCTAATTCCACGGCGACGTCCTCGGCGCGGAGAGAAGCTTGGGAAAGGTCGCGAACGCTGTGAAACATCATGCAAAAACCCGCCCCTGAAATGGTTCACGAAATTCCTGGGGAATTTCTTCGGCAGACGCGGAAGCGCGAAAAAACGGTCCTAGGATAAAAAGTCATCCGTTGCGAAGGGGTCGGTGAACTTCGCGCGCGAATACATTTTAACGGGCTAATGTCCTCTCGTCTTCATTCGCGCGGGTGAGGAGGTTTTGCACATAAATCGCGACTGTTCGGGACGAGCACCGGGAAGCGAACACGTTGACGTCAGAGACGTTTCTTGAATCTAACGCGAAGTCTGTGAGACTTGGAGATTGGTTTGTGTTGACGTGAAATGCAACATCCTGCAGATTTAATGGATATTGTGTAACTTGAGAGAAGATGAAAACAAGGCCTTTCGAAGCCTGTTACTCTATCTTATCGACCTTGAACGTACATTCGTTCCGCTAGCTTCTGATAAAAAGAAGAAAAAGAGAGAGAGAGAGGAGATGTATGAGAAGCGATGTCGCCAACCCCCGTGGCGCGTAGACCACAGTAAGGAGCTATAACCACAAATCTTATCGCCGGAGACGACGGAGAAAAGACTAGAATGGGGCTGATGGTCATGGTTAGGGGTCACGGAACTCTCGGTGCTCCACTTTCTTAAATGCTTCGATATTATATCTTCGTCAGGTCAGTGAAACGGGGCGCGATCTCTTTCCCGAAGACAATTCGCACGAATTTCGACATTGACGCATCGGTAGATAAAAAATTCCCGATTCGCGTTTTAATTTGTTTGTACAATTGACGAGCGTTTTTCATTCGGCAAATTTGTCTGTGTGTGTGATGAAAATTTGCAGATCCCCAAAGAAATAAATAAATAAATAATATTGATGCTACTGTAAATTTATATCGCGTCGCGCGTAATAAAATCGCTAGCACTTGTGTCGTGAAAACAAACAAAGTGACACGAGAAGACGCCGTCGATGTCGCAAAATGTGTCAAGTTTTAAGTGTGTCAACGCTAGAAAGAACCAACAAACTACACCCCGACAATGTAATTATGAGATCATTCACTGGGCCATTTAATAGGTGCTTTGGTCCTCCCCCTTTTCCTTGAGGAAAAGATCCACGAACGTTGTCGACCCCCGCGGAGAGCGCTCCAAAAACAAGCTATAACCACAAATCTTATCGCCGAAGGGGAAGGCAAAGAAGAAGACCTCAAGGGGGGTTGCCGGTTAGGTTAAAGGGGGAGGGGAGTTCGTTCCACCTTCCCGAGCTACCTAACAAGTAGCTTGTAAGAAGAGCCGTTTCGCCCGGTGATTCGTGCTCGTAGAGCTGCCGCCGCTGCCCCGAGGAAAAACTGCGACACGGTTTTTCGGCCAATGGGGTTCTCCCTCGAAGTTCAAGGCCATTCTCAAAGATAGCTATGGCGCAAGGGGCGAGGCAGGGGAGGAGGCTTTTTTGTTTTTCACCGCTCTGGCACTGCTATGAGGGCGACCGACAGACCGACAGACCGACCCCGCTGTTGCTGCCCGGCTTCAGCGTCTTCTCATCCGTTTCTCACTGGCGCCAGACCCGCTTTTTGATCATCCCCCCGATCCTCCTCGGTGACATCGATACACCGACGTTTTTGTTTTTGTTTTTTTTTTTTCGTAGAATGTTTGTCCGATTACAGAGTCAATTATTAAGACCCCACGAGAGATCGCGAGTCGTTCAAATGATTTACGGCGAGATTCATGAATGTATTCGGTTCTGATTGTCGGAAGGGCAGCCAGAAAAATAATAACAAAAAATTGTTAACGTTGAAGCTGAATAATGTGATGAATATTGTGCGTACGCAACATTGTTAACTAAAAAGTCTTGATCGAGTTAAAAACGGAAACCAATATTTTTCTCGCCAGTCAGCGTTTTTTCCTTCCAAATGTCGCGATTCAATAAAATTTGCGTAAAAATTATTTCTCACTGTTTTCATAATTATTTCATCTCTTTTTAAATAAAATTGTCTGCCGCGTTCGATGTTCTCTGCCAAAAAAGTGTCACGTGAACACACTGATTTCATTATTTTTGCGATATTTTTACGAACAGGGGACGTATCGAACGTTTTGATATTCAAGACGCAGAAGTGTATCGAGTCGCGAGTGACGGGAATTTTTAAATATCCGCTCGACTAAGCAACGAAAAAGCGCAAATCGCGAAAAATCTGTAAAAATTCTCCGACAACTCGCTCAATGGCGCCCGGTCGATCGGCCGGCCATGTTGTCTTAAACGAGCAAGGCGAAAAGGGACACGGGGGACGGTCCGAAGCAATGTAGCAAGAAATCATGAAACGAAGTAAAAGGATGGGGACAGAGATTAATGAGAAACGAATCTAGCAGAGGAAAAGGACGGCGGAGGAAGGTCGACCTGAGTCGAAGATCAGCGGCAAACGTGGATAAACTTATAGTCGTCGTCGTCGTCGTCGTCCGGTGGATGTGCAATATATGTAGCGTTCGAACAGAATATAAAGTGGTTTATTACGGATTATCTCCTATCAAATCTGAAAAAAATATCCAATTCTGTTTCGAGCGATGAAAAAAAAAAACGGCGTTAACGATCGCAACAATTTTCGTCGCAATTTTTCCGTTTTTCACCGCGCGAATATATATATTGATTATAAAAACGCAATGGCGCGCGCGCGCGCGCGCGAACGCCACCGACAATCGCCGACAGACGCCTGGACGATTCGACCATTTTCACATGGGTTAACGATAACCGCCGACCTGTGTTTCGGTTGTGCATCGAGCCTCATGCATAATTAATTAAATGGATATGCGCTTTCGATTGCAGCCCCGGGGGCTACTACAAACGTACACACGAAACCGGCCAAGCCTTCCACTCCTCCCAGGGGGTTGGCTCGCTTCATTTAGAAAATGAAATTGCGGAGTTCGCGAGGGGGCGTGCTCCCTCCGCGCGGAGCGAACATGCGCACCTCGCTCACCTCATCCCTCACCTAGTAGGTGAGCGCCGGAGAGGACCACAGCAAAAGGGCTCTCTTCGATCCTCTCGCGCGCGCTCGCGAGAAGGACTTCCTCGCGATTCCACGTATTACGGGGGAAAATGGTGGCGGTTTTTGCGCGCCGTATCGCGTCGACGCGATTCGCTCCGCGCTTTAAAGCGGACCTACTTTGTTTACCGCTGTTAATCGCGTTCATGCGGTCGGGTTTTTAACCCGGACCTCGACTCGCGAAAACGATAGAAGTCCGACGTCTTTTCTTGGAAATGCACTGGCTCGCGACGACATCTTTTTTCGCGTCCCATAAAAGATGCTATTCGCGGGATGATTGCGCAGATTCGATGCCGCCGCGGTTCAAAAGAATGTGTGCGAGGATTTTAATTTCAAATCGCGCGGCCTTCCATCCGAGGAGAATTTTAAAAACACGCACGTGCATTGTTCCCGTCCGCAACGAGGATTTATTCCGCGCGCGTGCAGGAATGGGAGAAATTTTGAAAAAGTCTCGACTTTTCTTGATTGAGATCGATACAAGGGGGAGCGAGAGGTGGTTGCAACACATCCTGCAAGAGTTTGCATTCTTCTCGCCGAGAGTAGGGGGTTGGTGCAACCCGACGGGGCACCACCGGAGGAGATGCGGAGGATGCGAACGAAAGGCAGCCATGCGCGTCCGACTGCCATCGCGGTATCCTGCCCCTTCCTAACTGCCACAGTGAGGAAGATAGGTCAGAGGTCGATCTCGGGCGAGAAAACACTGACCACACCTGTTTCTGAGATCCGCGCAAAAATTTACAAAACCCTTCAAGGTTTTTTATCTACAAACGAATGAAAGAAGAATCACTTTGACCGCGAGAATTTCGCGCGAATATTGCTAAAAAATGCGCGAAACTCGTAGACGCGCGCGCCAGGTTCGCTTTAAGACGATTTCGCGCTTTTTTTCGAACATTCGGTGAAAAAGAAACGTTGAGCGCGAAATTACGGAAACCGTGTCTCGGCCGAGGCGCGATTCCTCGCGAGGAGACAAGGACACGAGAGCAACCCCGGAGCTCGTGGACCAAATACGTAGATCGTCCGTGAGAAAGACACTCGGTCGCGCAGAGGAACGCGCGCGGGAAACGCGGAATGAGAAAGAGAAAGAGTATCATCCGTGTAGGCGACTGTGAACGAGAACGGAGAAAACGGCGAGAGGGAGACGGAGAATCGTCTGGAGAACTCGAGAGAGAAATTAATGAAAAATATCAAGATACGGAGGAGGAAAGAAGCGCGCCGGGAGCTGAAACGTGAACGCGAGGGCACGTGAAGCGGGAGGAGGATGCGGCTCGTGGCTGAACGGAGAGAGGGAGAACGCAGTGAGGAAAGAGCAAGCGAGGCGGTGAGGGACCGAGAGAAAGAGAGAGAGAGAGAGAGGGAAAGAGAGGGATAGCTCCGGATGAGTAGTCGATGAGGAAGGCCGCCACTGTCGGAACACTCTGGCAGAGGCGGTACCGCGACCGCGCTCCTCATTGGTCGGGCGCAGACCGGTCGGGTTGCCACCCATCGCAGGCGCAAGCAGAAAAAATCCGGTCCCCTCCAGAAGGAGGAAAGCGCGCGAGCGAAGGAACCCAAGAGGTGGCTGATAGAGACGGGTTCATAGACACGATACAAGAGAAAAAGAGAGAGAGATAGAGTGTGTGTATGTATGTGTGTTTGTGTGTGTGTGAGGACGTGAAGAAGGAGGTGGAGGAAGAGAAGAGAACGACGAAGCCGGACAGGAGCTGGTTCCGAGGCACTACACAGGACGGCGAGTCCTGTATGCGTTTGGCAACCCCGCCCGAGGGTTGACTCCCGGGTACCATCGGCCCTTGGTGCCGCCATCACGGCATCCAAGGAATCCCCTTTTACCCTCCTTCTCCGCGACCGCCACCTCCCGTTCTTCTCCGCAACCCTCCAGCTCTGTCCTCTGAGAGGACTCGCGAGAACCCTGGCCCTGGTTTTTGAAACGAGGCCCCTTGAAAAATCGAACCGCATCCGAAAAATCTTTAACGCACAAATTCTTTCCACATACTCGATATGTTCTTCTCTTTGTTAAAAATCTAATACTTATTTTTGCTAATTTTTTTTTTAATATTACGATCGAGATGTGTTTGGGGCGTATTGGCCATCTTTGTTTTCGGAGCTGCTTTCGGAATGTTCTCGTCTCTTTTCGATCGAAATCGTTGACCTGTTCTTTCTGGTTGCTCGTGTTGCGATCGCAGGTAGCGCGTGTGCGCGGTAAAAAAAAAAAATTCAGAATTTTAGTTGCAACCCCAGCAAGTCGCCAAAAAAAGTAGCAGGAATGTGTTTACCAAAAGTTGCTTCTCTCTACGAACGAACCAGAGGAATGCGGCCACATTGGTATTCTAAAAGCTTATTTTTCGACGTTTTACGCGCGCTCTCAACCGTTCGATATCGATCGCGCACGTCGATTCTTGAAAATCCCCCTCGCGGAACAAACGGAAGAACAACACATTATTCAGTCCCGCATTCCACGACATCGTAGCTCCTCAAGTAATCGCCGGGAATAATCGCCATTGCGTTCGCGTATAAGCACCGCCGCAACGCACGTCTTCTCCCACGTACATGGTGGTATCGGCAATTACGGCATCGCGACGCAACCGTTTCCTTAAACGCGAGTGTGGAATTTTCTGCAAACTCGCGGCGCGACTTTTCCCGCAACCGCGCGGAAAAGGGCGTCGACAATGTCAATGACACGACCGCGTCGTAGGAAGCGCAGCGGAACATCGCGCCGTCTCATCGCCACGACAGGTTGGACGAATCCGAAACGGATTGGAGAGAGGTCGCGACTTTTTGTTCGGCAACCCGTCAAGTTCGTCAAATTGGAGATCTCCGTCGAGAGATCCACAATCCGAGATCTCCGCCGTCGTGTTGCTGTAACGCTTTCTATCGATTATCAAGCGCGTGCCAACGCGCTTCCACAATGGTTTTCACAGCCGAACGGACGGTGCAGCGCGACGATTTTCTGCACTATTTCGCGAACGAGCGTCGGTGTTCGCGCACCGGTGCTTGCGAACTATGTAACTCGGCCCTTTACAAAGAAGACCGAGGTGTGTCGCAAAAACGGATCATCGCGGCTACAAAGACAAACCAATCCCAATTGTCATCATTAATTGACGTGGCTAGAGGATCCGTATTTTTTTTTTTTTTTTTTTTTTTTTTAGATTCTTATAGATACCAATGTAACGGTATCCCGAGAGATCTCCACAACGCACGAGTTGTAGATTTCAAAGTTGGTCGTCAGTTTCTTGCCCCCGATATCGCGCCATTCCAAAAGAAGACACAGGACGATTTCCTTCTATCTCGCTACATTGCTCTTTTTTAATCGGCGTTTTCAAAGCCCGTGACGAAAAGGCGGCCACTGATGTTACGAATCCAATTTTCACGCCGAAGTCATATAGTTTATCGTCTCTCTCTCTCTCTCTCTCGCGCGCGCGGCGATTCGAGATCTGGGTAAATCGAGAGAACCCGACTCGGCCGAGCAAATTAACTGTCACCCTCTTCAGGTCTAACTGGACTGCGGCTAATAAACGAGAGAGATCGACCGCGCGACTATATCGATAATTAACTTCCGCGAATCTTTCTATAAGAGAACGAATAGTTTAACTTACAGGAGATACCAATTCGAGCGTAACACATGGGGATGCCGGGGAGAAAGGGGAAAATTAAGCACAGTCATATTCGCAATTAGAACGCAAGTCCAAGTTTTCCCTCGTTTGCGGATTCTGCCGCGTAATCTCTCGAACCCCTTCCCCTTAGAGGGGGTGTTGCACGGTTGCGTGTCCTTCCTCCCTTTTTCCCGTGACTTGCGATTTTTCTCGAGATGATCGTTAAACGGAATAATCCGCCTTATCATACGTTTTCGGCGAAATTTCCGCGTCTTGTCAGCGAGACAAGAGTGTTGTTCAATCCGCGACTTCTTGCTGTTGTCGAATTTCATTTCATGAAATATTTTCCGGCTGATGTTTTATTGTATTGCGCGCGCGTCGACATCGAGCGTCCTAAATTTGTGAGAGCGATTAAAAATATAAGTGTCCACGTCCTCTTTAAGGGCAGAAATAATCGAGCGAAGATAATATTAACGAAGGTCGTGAATTAAATTTCGTGCGCGGTCGGCGGATTACACTCGAATCTTTGAAAAAGAGAATTGGGAATCAAGCGGCGTGACGGCAAAAACCCTTTTCTCTAATCCCGGGGATGAAATTCGCAAATTATACTCGCAAGTTGAAGGGAAAACTTACGCGCAATTATCGCACATTTCTCGCGTTATCTCTCCCATCGCGAGCGGGAAACAATGTAATAATTCAGAAAAAAAATTGGTCCGATATCAGATTAATAATCACCTGCAAATAAATAAATGAATAATAATTAATTACAAGATAGAGAAACGATCCCGCAGCAATTTTTCCAAGAGCAAATATATAACATCGCGATTTAAAATTCCGGTGGCCCCGGCGACGCCGAGAAAGAGAGAAAGACGAGCAAAGAGAAATGAAAGAAGGAAAGAGAACGGAATCGTTTTGTAGCGACGAACAGTAGCAGTATCCTTTCAACCGAAGGATACGCCCCCTCCCGCAGTCTCTCCCCCGCGCGATCCTTTTTTTTTGTCAGCGCGCCCGGGTTGCGCGCCTCGTTTCTTTTCGTCTCTCCTTAAATTCATCCTTACCTTAGGTAGTAGGCGCGGCAGTAAAAGCGCGCGCACAACGGTTGCCTTTACGAGTGTGAATAGACGGTCGTCCAATTATGCGGCTTAATTTAAATGGGATAATTGCGTTCAGGACGCTCACGGTTCGGACGGGCGTCCTGCATTATGTTCGCGTGGATATATATCCGCGCAGGTGTGCGTGAGGGGGTGTGTTTTGCGCTTTGGTATGCGCGCGTACGTGTAATTGGATCGCTTACGGAATATTCTTTCGGCTCTGTAGCAGCTTCCGTAACGCGACGATCGCGATAAACGCCGGCGCGTTGCTCGTAATCGCGGCGCCGAGACAATGAGACGGTTACGTAACACACGTTAACTGTTTTGTCTGTGTAAAAATATGAATAGATCCCAGACTCTGCGGAATAAATTAAATTATAAAATAAGTTAAATTATAAATTATAAAATAAAAAATAAAATGTGAAACTCTTCAAAATATGCAAATATATCAAATATAAATTTTATAAATGTAAAACTTTTTTTTATCGCATCGAGAAAGGATCTGTGCAGGAAATCTTCCGATTTTCGATGTACAGGCGCGCATCGTGGAATGTCAGGATCGCCACGATCGTCGCGATCCTCGATGGTATGTCTGGACAGTTCGTCGTCGAAACAAGAGGCTCCTGCATTTTTCAGGATCCAGAAGGGCGGATACCTTTCGGCATCATCTGCAAAGGGCTTCCTGGAAAGTCAACGGCGAGGACACCGCGCGTTCCACGGAAGATGAACTTTACTATCGCGAAAAAGACGAGTGCGCGAAACGATTATGTGACTTGGACAAGAGTTCGCTAATTAATTATATAATTGCAAAAAAACATAGAAACCAAACACACACTCGATGTACGTCACATAAGTAAAAAAACTTTATATTGTCTTAATTTAAATTTATATCAATTACATTAAAAAAAAAAAAAAACAATTATTACGACAAAACTGCTTTTTCCTTTATTTCGTTAAATATGTCAATGAGCAATAATTATTTTCGGTCAGCGTGTCACTCGGCATTTAGTACCAGTATCTCGTCTACATTGTTCGACGATGATTCCACGTGTAGGGCCAATTACCAATTGCAGCGACTTAATGCAATCAGTAAATTGGCGCCAATGTCGCGGTCGAGCGCTTTCCCACAAAGTTTCAAGCGGTAGATCGACCCAATTACGCATTAAAGCGATAATTGCTAAATTTATCGCCGGCGCGAGCTCCCGTCCGCGCGGTCAAGCGATCTCCTCCATTGGCCTGAGACGAGCTATTAATTGTCTAATTATCGTTAATGCTGACCCTCCGGCAAATCACCCTCCGCCTCTTCGTCCCATAATTCGCGATTCTTCTGCGGTGCGTGCGGTGCTTTGTATATGTATCAGCTATATATTTTGCGCATTTTTTTATTGACACTTTTATTACACCCGGCGTGCAATAAGACACTTTTACGATACGATCTTCGTATAAATAGGGTTTCGAACGATATGTGTAATTAAGTAACAATTAGAGAAATACATTTTTTAATATGTAAAATTTGTGCAAACGTTCATGTGTAAACGAAACATTCGATTCTGTGAAAACAGTAACATAATTACTTTTAATTAACTTGAAACATACGAGATGAATGAACGAAACGCTTCGAGCGAGGAATCGATTGCAAAGCCGCCGGAATATCCCCTTGCGACTGACAATCGGACTCCCGTCGCGCTATTAATTCGAGTTAGGTGAATTAGAAATGCTAATTCCCGTTCGGAGGTAAGATGATTAGTTTTTGCACTCTCTGCGGGACCCGCGTCTCTCTCCTCAGAACTGCTCCTCGCACTCGTTTCAAATTAGTCGTCCGCTGCGCATGAAAGTCCGCGGACGAAAGCGAATATCCGATAGGAGAAAGAGAGAGAGAGAAAGAGAAAGGAGGCGTAGGAGAGAGCGGGTCCCGAATGAGAGGAGAATCGCAAGGAGGAGAGACAAGGAGGAAGAAACATCTCTGAGAGATGCGCGGTCTCTGCGAACATCACAAAGCAACTCCGAGACCACCCTTTTGTTCCTTTATTTCACTTCGTTTTTAATTCCTCCCAATTCCGCTACCGCCGAGAGAGTCTCGCGCACGAAAAACGCGGAGAGACACGTCGCAGGATACGCGCTCTCCTGTGACTCCTCCTTCGCTGCCTGCGTTAATTTACCTCGAAAAGGAAAATCGCGTCATTTTTTTCGCGCGCGACATTCGACAAAAACAGACGACGATTTGCATAATGCAATCGTATTGAGAAAAACCAACGGGGGCATCAAAATTAATTACCGAATACATAAATCTAAAAACTTTTTTTCTAGATCGACCGATCTAGCCGCCTTTCCCGGAGAAGAATATGATAGAAAGTAGCCATAATGAGAAGTATAAATCTTTATTAATCGGAGCGGATTTTAGAAGAACGCGGCCGATCTCTCAAATGTCTATATGAGGAGAAGCCGTCTCGATTAATCTAACGAAATGATATCCTTTTACGTCGGAAGCTATTATTGGTCGCTCGCACAATTCTGTGCATAAACTTTCTCCGCGGGCTGTTAAATCGCGCTCGGTTTTTCGGTACAAGTTACGCGATAGAACATTTATTTCTGATAGAAACAAAACCATCACTGAACAGTGCTTTTAACCCTCGAAATAAGCACTTGGCCACAGGTGTAGTGTATATACAATTTCTATAAGGGCGGAACCGACCGGCAACGAAAACGAGAAATCGCGCGCGCGTCCCGTAGACGTAGTGCTAATGTCATTATAATAGCCCGTCAGTCCGTGGCAGTCATTTGTCTCAAAATTACCAAAAATAAAAAGATGTTCGTATCCACGAACGCGCGCGGCATTCTATCAGCTCGAAATTCCACGCTTTTCGCGTAATGTCCCGAATCCACGAGAAATTACGGGACACGCGAGACGGAGAGAGAGAGAAAGAGAGAGAGAAAAAAAAGAATCACGCGATAAGACGGCGATACGTTGTTGCGGGCATTAACACTCGGCAACCACGTGGCGAGCGTGATAGTTTTCGAAACGCGCAACGTGCGAGGGATCGTGATGCAGCCATTAATGAGATTTTAATGTGTCCGCATTTTTCTAACTCACTTTTGTCGGTGTGTTATTTTTGAAATATATACTGGCATTTTTTTTTATTTTTTTTTATAATCGTAATAATCGAAAACGTCGATAGCAGGTTCGCGTGTCGTCGAAGCGAGAGAGAGAGAAAAGAACAGCCGGAGACGCGAAACGAGTTCGCATTCCTCGCGACAAACAAGACGAACCCGCGCGGAAATTTACATTTTGTATACGGGGTATAACCTGCCGCCTGTTCGCGACAGCTGTTATCGATGCGCGCTGATCGACGCTAAATCCGGCGACAACCATACGTTCCGCCGATCGAAACGCATCGGGTCCCCGCTTATTGGGCCACCAAAAAGTTCATCGGTGAACATATCTCTCCTGCCCGCTGTTCCTTCCCGTGTTTCTCTCTTTCTCTCTTTCTACGTATGTCTCTTTGTTTCTCTCTGGCCGTTTGCCGTTCGTGGAACGACGTTTCCAATTCGCGTCGCGGTGATTTTTTGTAATTAATCTTCAGACCTCGCAAGGGAGGAACGCGAAGTCGAAGAAGGAAAAGGAGAAGAGACCAGGGAGATCCAGTGAGACACGATGCCTGGAATAAACGAACGGGTAAATAAAAGTAAAGAAGTGGAAAAGAGAGAGAGAAAGAACGAGAAAGAGAGAGAAAAGGATTGGCACGACAGAGAGCGAGAGGACAAACGAAGAAGAGGGAAGAGGGAAAGATCGTGAGCGCGCGAGGGTGAGAGGGCAGGACGAAGAGACGGGAGCACGGAGACCAGTCTGCCGCGGTGTATCCGCTTTTTGCGGGCGTCAGATGACAGTCGCTTATTTACCGGGGCCCGCGGCCATCTTGCTGCGATCCGAGTTAAGGAGGAGGCCCTACGCGCGTAAAGAAAAAAAAAAGAGGAGAAAAAAAAAGAAGAGACGTATGGAGGTTTAAAGCGAGGCGATGAATACGAACTCGGTTAGAATTAATCGATCGCTCATCAATGTCCGCGAGCATCCCGAACAAGGAGTAATGATAAAGATGGCGGCCGGTGGGAGGATGAAAAACGAAGGGAAGCCCTTCACGCACGCACCAAAAAAAAAAGATAATGTTATTTTGACGAACTACTTCGAACGAAACGTCATATAAAATACAAAAAATCAAATCAACTAGAATTAGAGAAAAAAAAACCCCGTAGATTCGCGTCGAATCTTCTCAGTATAGTTTCGTCCGATAGAATAGTCGGTTACGTGATACACGAGGAGCACGGATTTCCGGGCGCGTCCAGGTCGCCCCCGTGTACGATCCGCTTAATGAGATATACTCGCCGCTACTCGCGCTCATTAACCGCCCGCGCGAGGAGGGCCCCCAAGGTTATTCAATTAACGAGCCGCAAACGCGAATAAATTAATTATGCCGGCGCGTCCCGAGATAGATTAGAGCGCGCGATGTGTCTATGAAGGGGAGGTATTGCGTAGCGCGCGTATACACGAGACGGGAGGAGGAAAAGGCGATAATACCCGGTGAGAGCCTCCCCCCTTTGGCTTAATTACAACGTCTCTCGCTAACATGTTTCTACTTCTCGCACAGTCAGTAATACCGTTTACCACTTCAAAAGGCTCGCGTACATTTAAAGGAGCTTCATTATTATGTTCTCGTACTCGTTTTCTTTTTTTTTTCCATCGCATTTGTTCCGCGGACTCCGCCTCGCTTTATTCCCCCCCTCCCCTCCCTCCCTCCTTCTCGGACCGAGATATAAATTTCTCGAAGGCACGCGAGAGAACACAGGGAAGCATGCGGTTTTCTATCGCCATATACGGCTCGTATTTACGTGCAATTAAAACGCAACTCTGTGTGCGCGCGCGCGCGATAGACTAACAGTGTGTAAATATATAAGCGTTTTAAATTAACTTCTTAATTAACTTCTTCGACAACACGTGCTATGAAAACAACGAAATAAACAACTTTTCTGTCGTGACGTGTAAATTTTCTTTGCACGCGATTTATAAAGAGATAACAAAAATTATAAAATTACATTCGAATACTGAAATATTTAAACGAAATTTTTGTTCTGCCAAAAAGCGTCAACAAAACTGTGTTAATTAGATGCGAGCGAACGAAGAGAGAAGAAAATGGGACACCCCAAGCGACGTGTTCGGGATACATCCTGTCATTTGTCATCTCGTGCTTGCGCTTGACTTGTCAGATTCTCTCCCCATTGTCTACGCCACGGAGATAGTTTTGTCCCCGAGGAGAAGCGTATCATGAAATCGCGACGCAGAGAGTAGCGGAAAGATCGTATCGCCGACTGACTTTCACGAACCTCGCGCGGAATTCGAAATTGCGACAAAATTGCAAATTTCAGAAGAAACGTTTTTTTTTTTTTTAGACTGAGAGAAGAGCAATTCTGTAGAATGTTTTTTTTTTTTTTACACACAGCTGTTCTTTTGATCGTACGCTCGAAACAATAAAACGATGCTAGCGAACGCGTTTTGTCAACGCGTTTGTTAATAATAACGGCAATGTTTAACAAGCGCTTCCGTAAACGAAACCGCGAGCCGTTTCCGCTCTCTGTCAAGATTAACGTTCGCATGCGGGTCTCGGTCGCGATACGAATTAGGGAAAAAAACTTGATGACCCTGACATTTGTAAGGATTAGAAAGAAAATAAGTAAAAACGACAAGCTTAACCCTCGACGTCGGTCGTATGGGTGAAAATCTGGCGCAACCCTAATAATCCGGGTGCGATTTCTCAAAAGGCGATCTCTCGCGCGCGTTCTTTTTGCGCTCAAAATTCGCCTCGAACTGCAAAACCCGTCGCGTCCTTCCGCGCGCGCGCGCGCGCTGTCAAAATTCTTCGAGGCGCGCGCAAAAGTTACGCGGAGTAAATTAAATTCGCACTCGTGAAATCTCACGAGAGGAATCTCGTTCGTGCTTTTTTTTTTTTTTTTTAATTCGCGAGTAATATCAAAATCACCGAAATCCGACTGGAAGCTGCGTAAATCCTGTTACCTTTCGACCGGTTTACAACGAAGTTTAATTACGCGGTGCCAAGTTTGATATAGTTAGGCCCATTGAACTGCCGGCAAGATTGTTTTACGAAGTAAATGAGGCAATGATGACTCGAGGCTTCGGGACCACCTAGCAGCCCTGACGAAGTCCTTCCAGGCTTGCCTTTAAACTCCTTGCAAACTAATTAACGCGCGACCAACACACGTACCCAACACAGATACGGTATATATATACGTACCTCGTGTCTTCTCTTCTCTTCTTGCACGCTCGCGCGCGCGCCATCGTAGACTTCTGGAAAAATATTCCGCCGCTCTCTTGCAATGTAATAACTGAGTGGAATAAAATTAGACGTTGCGTTTCTTGTTCGTTTTTTTGATTTTATGTAAATTCACATTTTTGTGGTTTATATACACAGATGTTCGCCAGACGAAAAAAAATGGATCAACATATAACTGAGAGCTCCTTTCTGCGTAGAGAATTTTTTTTTTTTTATTGTAAATGTTAAAAGAGAAATCACAGACAATAGGAAATAAGAATGTTTCATTCATTCGTGTTTTCTTAACGAGCTTAATTCAGAAAATCAATATTGTGCATACGTGACATGTAAATTTGTTTAAATACGTACAATCATCGTTTTTTTTTTTTTTTTTGCGCTCAATTTTTCGCACACACAATCTGTCTTCTCTCAAGGCAAGAATATCGCTATTTAGCTCTAAATGTATGTATACGTTAACGACAGACTTCCTTAAAATAAGATCAAAAAAGAACAAGAATAATAAACACGAGTTTTCTCGGAGAAAAATAACAAAAATAAATATATTTCATTTCCAAATGACATATCAAACAAAGTAAATGTGTATCGTGCAAAAAAAATTGCGATATTTCTTCTCGTAATAATTTTCTCACTTACATGCGTAATGGGTTTCAATCGATAAAAACAGTTTTGTCGTGTTGCATACAGATATAACGTGGATAAAAAAACAAAAAAAAAAACAAAAAAAAAAAAAAAAAAACAAAAAAAAAAAAAACATAAATAAATAAAAAAACCAAAAAAATGCCTGTTCAAATTGAACTCTGCGAAAAAGTTTACAATTCGATAAAGACACTCTGCGGAATAATAAAAGAGAGAGAGAGAGAAAGAGAGAGAGAGACAAAGATAGATATAAGATAAAATTGAAAACTAGATCAAGTCAAACTGCTCGTGTGTGTGATGTGCTGTTAATCTAATTTTTTAATAGCTACTTGTTTCTTTTACGTGTGTTTTACTGCTTCTTCCGTTTTTGTTTTTGTTTCTTTTTTTTTTTACTAGCCTTTCCTTAACAAATAGATCATATAGCATATAATACTATATATATATAACTCATAATATAATTTGTAGACGCAAAAACTTTCTCGTGTACATAAATCCCCCTGTGAAACACGGCATAGAATAAATCTGTATGTGACACACTTTGTATCAGTAACGCGGGGGGAAGGGGGGCGGAAGGAGGGGACGTGTACAGGGACCGGACTTATGTACATATACTTATGTATGTATATAGATCGTGTATAAAAATATTTTATAATAAATCAACTATCGTTATTACACGGTAAACAAAATTGGCTACGTAGTTACATCAGGCTCATTCAGATCAGCTCAGCACCAGCTCGGTCCCTGAAACAGAAAAACAAAAACTCAAGCACAGACAACACATCTCTCCCAGTCGGTTGAACGCCAGAAAATTTGCACAGCGAAGCGATACACTGCATAATTTATTTAAAAAAAACAATATTTACGCAGTATTTATTTTGCGTTACATGCACAATATATCAAATACATTTTTAACCAAGATGTCACGAAACAAAGACCTACTCTCGGTGTCTCGAGCAAATTGCGCGGCCGCTTTTTTGCCCATCTCTCCGCGTCGTTTTTCTTTCTTTATGTATTTCTGTTTTCTCCCGCGCGAATTTTCTTTCATCCCGAAGGGAATTTTCTTTATAGAAAATAAGCCAAGCGAGTCGATCTAGCTCTCGCTCTGTTGTTTCGTAGAGAGAGGGTGGGATTCCATCAGGATTTGTATGTGTCTTGCGGACGTGTGTACGTCCGTATACACGTTTCGGACTGCATCTTGACACAATGTGCGCGGAGAGGAGAGGGAGGAAAGGAGACGAAACACGCCTCACGCACGACTGATTCCGCTGAAACATTTTTCTACCGGAGAAATAAAGTTTTACCCTTTCGCGTCTACTTCCCTTCTTATCTATCCCAACGAATGACTTTCTCAGAACAGGAAACGGGAGAGAAAGCCGCGCTCTCTTTGACTGACGCGTGATTACGCAATCCCACATATTTCCAGAAAAATAATGCGCGTAACGATAGATAAAACAAAAAAAGAATATTTCCCCAAGCAACCACGGAAATTCACTGGTCGATGGCGTTGCTCTCATGGCGCTCCTTAAAATCACATTAAGGATGAAACGACGCCGAAAATAAACGAGAGGTCGAAAAGGATGAAAAAAAAAAAAAAAAAGGACAAGAGGGAGCTGCATAAGAATGTCAAGAACGTGCTGTACTGAAATACAATATTTGCTTATTGCTAGAATAACCAAAGTTGAATCTATCGATTTAAAAAAAGTATTTTTTTGTTATTATAATTTTTAATTTCTCCATGATATTTAAACAATTAATAAATACGTTTTCAGCTACAAAAACTTGTAATATTTTGCATTTTTGCAATCTGTCATCTTGACGGATCTGATTGTTCCAGTGTTAAATATTTAATTCGACAATTTTTTAATGTAAAATAGAACTAAAATCTGCAAATGTATCATTGACAAATGTATATGTGTATATATATGTATATGAGGAAAAAAATGGAAAAACAGTGAAGAAAGAAAAAATAAAGATACAGAAAATTAATTGTACTGCGATCAATGAGAATCTCCTGAAAGAGTCTAAGAAGAGAAAGAGAGAGAGAGAGAGAGAGAGAGAGAGAGAGAGAGAGAAAGAGAGAGAGAGAGAAAGAGAAATAGAAAGGATCTTCCCTCGACCCTTATCCCGTCACATCTTCTTCCGTCTGTCTCTCGTCGTAGCTGACTGTGACAAATAATTACCGAGGCTTAACATAAGCCAGAGGCGGTATACTTAGCTAATAGCAAAAAAGAGCGCGGCAATGGCCTCGTCACTCTACGTGCGAGGCGCATTCGCATCGTGACTGGTCCATGCGGAATGGATTTCCGCGATTCCGAGAGACACCCGAACGCCGGCGTTCCGTTTCTCTCTTTCGGCGATGCACGCGCCGCTCAAGAACCTGAGACAGTGTCGAATACGCGCGAGTGTGTGTCGTCGATATAATTTTCTCGGGAAAAATCGCGCGACGCAATTGCGAAGAAGTAAACGAATTATCCGTCTCGAATCGGTGCAAGTTACATCGGTCCCTCTCTTTTCAGATGGCACGACGCTCGGGGCCCGTTTTAAACGACATAATAGGGTACACCGAAGACGTACCTCCCCTTCCTTTCCGCCGGCTTCTCTCGTTCTCGCGATAATCCCGCTTTCGGCCTAACTTATACTTATTATTGCATTACCTCGTGTTCTAGCGTAATTTCCAGCCTCGCAGAGAGCTAGCGGGGGGAAGATGATGAGAGGAGTTCTCTTTCGAGAGAGAGAAAAAAGTCGGGGTAGACGATGCCTTCTCTTCGTGGTTTCTTTATTACATAATTTCGAAGCATAATCCACGCCTGCGGGGTTGCGCGCGCGCGCGCGCACACAGTTGAGAGCGCGCATTGGTGACAGGTGCATCGTCCTTTTCTTCTTGCTCCTCGCTAACGCAAGCCACGGACACGTTAATGTCTTCATTACGACTTCATTCATCAAACCAGCGCGCCGCCGTTTTTCCCTCAATATCCGTTTTCATGCCGGCAATTCCGCGTATCTTTCCCCGCATCGCGCGGAGCACCGGCTCCCGTCGCGAAAAAGACTTTTAACGCGACGACCGCTTTAGAGACTCTACACGACGTAACTCGAAATATTCGAAACGTTAACTGTAGACACTTGTAAAACAAAGAGACGAGCGTCGAAAGATTCTGTTCGCGTTTTCTTTGGTTTTGTTTCCTTTTTTGTCCCGTATTTCGGAACACAAGGTAGCTGCTGAAGTGAAGATGACGATGTTTTTTTTTCGAATTTACAGAAGAAACAAACCAAAAAAAAAAAAAAAAAAAAAGAGAACGCGACGATAATATATGCCGCTAATTTGGTGCACGAGTGTCCCCTCCCCCCGTTCGACACTTCGCGCGCGCACTCACCCCCTCATCCGTGAGTGAGAAGTGGTGGAAGGGGTGGCGGCGCTCTCTCATGAATGTGGAGTTTCGTGAGCTCCTTAATGAACCTAGTTCGCGAAAACCATTAATAACGGAAAGGACGACTCGAGGAGCGAGGAGTTCTCTCGAACGGGAAAAGAGAAGCCGATATTCTCGGGCGAGGGCCCCCGAAACCGCAGATCTTCCGTGAGAAACTCCTTGGGAACGTCGGCTGTTTTACGCTTCCATTATTATTATTATTATTATTTTTTTTTTAAAGAGCACCGACTGCACCGTCTTGTCGGAAACGTAAGCGGAAAAATCATGAAGCTGAAAAAAACCGAAAAGAGAGAGGGATTAACGCGTTCCGCAAAAATAGGTCAGATCATCGCGACGATCCGCTCGCAAAAGATAGAAAGAACGTTATAACGAAAGGCACTTTCTTTACTCGCAAGAGAAAACGAAGAAAGTACCGGAAACAAGGGAGGAGATAGTTCTCAGTTTCAGGAAAGGGCGTCGGCTAACCCTAATGCGACGTATCAATATACGTGGATGGCGGTGATGGGCCAATATCGCATAAGTGGCTCGATTCGCAGTCATTTGTTACATTTTGTTCGGTCTAAGTAATTTAAGAGTCACCACCGCTCGCCCTCCTCCGTCGTCCTTTTCGTCGCCTCGTCGGGGAGAAAAGACCGAGTGACGAAGGGAGATCCTTCGCGGGAGAAGCGAAAGCTAAGAGAAAGAGAGAATAAGAAAGGGGAAAGGGTAAAGGGTGGGTTTAGATCCCCGCGTGGAAGTTACCGCGCGCGCGGAGGGAACGAGGGAGAGAGGATGGTGCACTTCGCCTTCCATTCTTCGGCAAATCGCGGCATATTTGTCAGATTTTTGTTCGCGAACAAAACCTTCGCCGAGAGAGAGAGAGAGACTCACCCCTTGGCAGCGAGTAAAAAGGGTGGACGAGAGAAGGAGGAGGAGGAGGAGGAGAAGAGATGCGGCGCCTTAAGTGGATTGGTTTCGCTCGTGTGTATGGTGTGTGTATCTACGACGAATGCCTTAATTTCAGCCTTTTGCTCGGGGATTCGCCGCTCCTTCGATCTCTCTCCGGCGGCGAGAGAAATCTCCGCTCGTTCGCGAAATTACAGCGGCGTTGATGACGCGCGTCGTCCGCGAATCGTTAACGTAACGATCATCCCGTCCGCGGATTCGCGCGCTCGCAGTTCCGCACGTAACGAGCGCGCAGCAATCACGATCGCGAGAGACTTAAAATCCGATTTTACGCGTACACGCGCGTGCGGCACAACGGTGTGCATTTTTATTAATCTCATGACGAAAATTACGGAACGAAAAGTTTTTTGTCACTCACCCTTGAAGCCCTTCTCCGGCGACGTGGACTCGAAATTCTGAAAATCGGACTCGACATCGATTTCGTTCTCTATCGGCGCGTCGATCTGAAACAAAAAACAAACAAATTCGAAACACATTAGCAACAATAAAATAATTAGTGATAATTTTTAATTAAGAACGGCCGGCACACAATAACGATCTGTATTGTTTTATTCGGAATTGGGGGGATTTGGAGGAGGCGCGAGAGATGATCCACATTAAATTCGAGCAGCACGTCAGAGAGACACGTGTGAACAGCTGCCAACGGCTATAACAGCATCTTCCCACGCGTCTTCTCGAACCACACATGTGATCCACCAATCTACGCGCCCTTCCACGTAATTACGCGACTGTGCACAAACGCACTTAATGACTGCAGTCGCAAGCGCGTGGTGAATAATAAAAAAAAAAAAACCTTGATCGGTAAATAAATCTGTAATTATATTCTCTATAAGATAAAAAGTAGGTCAGCTCTGCTCCTGATAAATTACTTTAACTAGATGTCACATGCCCCACGAGACCGATCCCTAACACATCGACGACAAAAAAACCACAAGATTTTTTTCTAGAAAAAAAAAAAAGATATTCGTCAAGATACAATCGAAACGTAATTTCTAATTGGTCGCAGAGAGAGAGAGAGAGAGAGGGAGAGGGAGAGAGAAAGTCGACATGAGAATTCGAGACGTAAGTAAGCGCGTGTAGGTGTGATTATGTCTCTCTTCTTGAAATCCCCTTTTTCCCATAGAACTAAATATAGCGAGTGTCGTCCGATGTAGCTTGAACACACGTGGCGACACAGCCATTCACATCTGGTCGGTGTTTCCTGCTGGACGGCCGCAGCCCGTCTTATGCACAATGTGATTTATTTTCAAGTATAGGCTCCCAGAGATTCGCCACGCGATGAGAAATCATATCGCGCGCGGCCGAAGCGGATAGTCAAAGGCGACGCGAGCACAGTAACGTGATAGGAAAATAAAGCAACGCGCGATAGACAGAATCGTAGCGTGAAATTACGGCGTGTACTATATATACACAGTAAAAAATAATAGACCTCTCGCTTGTGCACATAAACCATATCACGAGCATTTTCCGACGGAACATGGAACGTGAACGCCATCACCAGCTGTGTGCGAGCTTTCGAGCTGAATCTTAAGTACGTAAAAAAAATTCAAATTATCCAATTGCGACAGTTTGAAAATATTAAATTATATAAAAATCACCGCCAAATCGAGCGACCAAACCCGACCGATAATTTTCTTCTCAAATTAACGCTTCGATGGACATTACAAAACCACTGGTTTTAACGTCATCAGTGACGTCGGTTCGCGGTCGCTGGCATCGTCGGCGCGCAGTTTCACGATACGGATTCCCCGAAGTTCCTTTCATCGCCAAACATTTATTCCCGGACCTCCTGTCCTTCTCGTCTCTCTTTCTCTCTCTCTCTCTTTCTCGCCGATCACGGCGAGAGCGCGTAAAGAGAGAAGACGAAGGAAGGGAAACCAGGTAAAGAGCGTTCCTCTCTCTACACGGGTATAAGGCGAGTTTTGAAATGCTCGGCAATATAGTGAGTTCGTTATGAGGCTCGCCCGGACGTGGTATGGCTCATAATTGTAGACTCGGGGTTCGAACCGCGCACCTCCGGGCACCGCGTTCTCTTCGACTGACACCTATTGTCCGCCAGGAAGCGCCGCGAGTCCGTTCGAAAACCGTCTCGATCGCGTACCGATTGGCAAAACAAAAAATCGTCCAATAGTCGCGCGAGTCCGATTTTCGCGAGCGGCTGCGACACGGATCGGGCGCGCGCGGTCACTCGCCGGCCGCGAATCGCGCGGAAAACGAGCGAGACGAAACGGCGGACAAAACATTTCACGGCCGGGCATGAAAATTATTAGCCCGAGAATGTCTTAATCCCCGGCCGAGCGAGAGAGCGAGGAGAGTCTCGCGGAGTCTTCGGCTTAACATAAACTTTTTTCCCGCCCGAGACTCGGGAGAGAAACGACGCCACGGACGCGAGCTGACGGTCTTTTCGCGAAGACGCGAAGGCGGTCTAAGTGCCGGAACGCGGCCGCACTTGGCCGCATAATGTATGTGCAACGTCGAACGGCACCCCGTTTATTTCCAGGCTAATGCACGGTTTAAGGTACGGCGGCCGCAATGCGCGCGGCTTTTTCCTGACCGCCGCCGTATCGAGGCGCGCACGCTTTATGTTTCTATCGTCACTTTGAAGAGCGAAATATCTGCGCGATTTTTCGCCGCGAAACGACCGGAGAAAAACAGAATCTACGAAATACCAAAAATCGTCGATACATAGAAAGAAAAAAACGTGTACGTCACAAAATATTTTACAATTATATTAAAATAAATTTTCAACCAAGAGACATATTTCAAATATCTCTTCATAAATCATTCATTAATACTGAGCAGACGTACCAGACGCAATTATTCACAAAATTTGCGTTTTAAGTCGTTAAATTCAACTCATAAAAATACAATATTAATTTTTTTCTTTTTTTTTTTTTAGCGCGTGTCATCACTGCGCAACGTAATCCTACAATATACGCAACTTCGCGAGAGATACGCATATTAAGACGCCTACGTAGACGCGCGCGTCTCGCGCATTTTTAATCGAGTACTCGCTCGCACCGCGAATGAGAGGGCGAGCACATCTCTCTTTTGGAGATTTACTCGGAGAGACATCATTACGGCCGGAGTCTTAAGTTATTCTCAGGCTGTCCCGAGTTATTTATCTGTCTGCACACACAAGGAGGGTGGAATCTTACATCCTCCGCCTCGACCACGTCTTAATAGTACGAGCCGCAGAGTTAATAAACCGACACGACGGCAATTCTCTCGGAGCATCACGTTCTCTCTGACCGACGGATTAATTCAAATCTCGTGTTTGTTTCTTGCGAACGAAGAAAATTGCAGAAAAACGTGTTTTTTTTTTTCAAACGTCGAGTAATTTCGAATCGAAATTTGAAACGTACGTCCGAGCGATTGAGATACAATTCTGTTTTACATTTCGTTTCGATCTCTGTTTTTTTCGCGAGAAATTCAGACGGGGGTCGAAAACTGCGAGAAGACTCGATACGCGAGCTAGGCAGCAGAGCGGCGCGAGGACCGCAGAGTGTATAAATTCAAAGTAGATTAATATTGTCTCCGCGTGGCTGTCGCGGCGCCAAACTTATGGCGCTAATTCGGCGGAGGAATTATTACCGGGGGCTGTTGTGTGCGAGTCATCCCCGCTGGCACTCGCCAGTGTTTTGCGAAAAGGGGGGTAGTATCCTTGTCTTTAATAGAAGCCGTGCGTACGTGCTTCACGGGATTCCGAGAGAACGCGCAACGCGCGTCCATTAAATATATCCGCGCCGCGAAATATTCTCCTCTCGCCGAGAATCGTCCCGGTTTAACAAACAAACACATTTCCGCTCCGCGGAAATTCGACACGTCGGTTCGGATATTTGATGCGCGATTACAAAAACGCGGAGGAGAGAGGAAAAAAAGAGAGCGTCATCGATGAAGACACGGCTTTCTCGGGGTCTTTAAGCAAATTGAGGGTACTTCGTATTGTCTTTCGTCCCGCAGAAAGCCCGAAAAAAAGAAGACGACAGTCTACAGCTGTTTAGCATCCCCGATGAAAAACTCGTTGGTAATTATTCAAATTATTTTCAAGGGCCGCGCTTCTCGGCAGACAGAAGCCACTGCGCGTCGTTCGCATCGTTTCTCTCTTCCTCTACACTGGCTAGAAAAAAAAAAACAATGTTTCCGCCGATATTTATAAATTTTAAATAATTATACAAAAAACACTTGAATCGTCTCATAAATTACATTCGACAGCAATATAATTTTTTTTTATGTCTGTGCAAAAAAAACTTTAATAAATATTAAAATTAATATAATCATATTCAGTTTTTCTTTCACGCGCGTTGCGTGAAACATCCGCGATCTTTGTGAAACAACGCGCAAATGCGACTCTGGAATATCTATCATCGCCGCGCGATAGCGCGAACGTGACATCGACACAAACGCGAGGAACATAAAAGGAAGAGAAGGAAAGCGAAGGCGAGACTATGGACGATAGAAAAGGAAGTGAAGATTAGGCGGGGAGAGAAGGCGCTTTTTAGACGGTCACTGACATCGCGCGGAGGTGTTGTGTGTGAGAGAAGTGACTGATGAGTTTTCCGCTCGATTGGATAACGGGCTGGCCCGACACACTCGCCCGTTTCTGGATTTTTTCCAACCCCTTCCCTCCTCGCGCGCGCGCGATGACGTTTGACCTAAATTCCAACTAGATCTGACACAACTATAAATGCGCTCCGTCTCTCATCGATGTGGAGAATATTTTCGCTGAACGTGAAAGATTCTAACGATGTAATGCGCCACCACGTTCGCGTAATGTAATTAACTTTTTTAATTCCAGAATTTTTTCTCGATTTATTGAAAAATTGAATTCAAACGCGTACAAATTCTCCGTTGAATTTGCGATTTAGAGGTGAAGCGCAACGGTGTGAAAAAGGAAAAGAAATTTGCAGTTCTCGATAACTTGGTTTTGGGCACGGCGTGTAATGCGAATGCCTAGAGCGCAGAAACACACGGGAGGAGATATGCCGTTCGAACCGTCGTCGCGGCACTTTAGGGCCACATCGTCCATAAAGAACGGACCATGCTTCCGCCGGGGACAAAGGCCGCCTTCATCTCGGGGGCACGGCGTTCGTTGCGCGTTCCCCGTCGCGACGACGATATAGACGAAATTGAGCAACGCGCGAGAGACCTCGAACGAAATGTCAAACACGCGCGTCGAGAGGAAAAAAAATCCTCGCATGTACGAGACGAATAAAATCTCAAAGTCCGCGTTTTATTTCGAAAAATTATTGCGAATGACATCATCAGGAGCAGTTGAAACGCGGAGACTTCCAGTCATAATTCTCGTAATTCATACAATTTCATTCGGATAACAAAAAAAACAAAAAAAAATTTATTAACGTGATCTGCAAAAAAAACTAATTTTTTACTCTCGTGCATTAACCTCTCAAAAGGTCTGAATTTTTTCACAAGATTACGGAAATGCGTGTATTTTCTATTTGTGCATCGATCGCGGTAACGGCAGGTTCGCTACACTACGACGGTGTGTCCCTCGTTTTCGTGGCGACGTAGAAGGGGAGGAGAAACTGGCAAATTGCAGAGCGTTAGAGATCGCGAGCGCGATTTAGTCCCGTGGCCACGAGAGAGCGGGAGACGAAAGGCGCGGCGACGGCGGAATCACCCCTCGAGGAAACGCTCGGATAGTCCAGGGTGGTCTTAGCGTGTCGCTTAGCACCCTATCTGCAGGGATCTTCTCTCGGGCCAACCCCTACGGAGCGTTCTCCTCGCTTCTCCCTTTCTCTCTTCGTTTCTCTCTCCCGCTTACGTCAGCCTCTCTTTTCCGTCGTCGTGTCGTGCCTAGACCTCATGGGGGGCTGCGTTTGTCGTGAGCATTACTCACTTTCTAGACGCCTACTACTTGCGAACCCCACCGAGAGAGAGTCGCCCGAGAGTCGTCCCCGAGGCTCAGTTGACTACATTAGGGAACAAATCTTCCTTCTCTCGGAGCACTCATCCGCGACTCGAAGAGCTCCCGACACACACGCTGTGGTGGGAACGGCTTGTCCGGTCGCATTGAGACCGGCCACTTTTCGCATCATCTGGCGGAACGTTTTTCGCGAGCGATTTGTCTGCTGATTCGATCACGCCACACTGCTCTCTTTCGAGTCTAAATCTAAAGTTATCTTTCCTTTCGGTCCGCGTTATTCGTCGTCGTATCATTTTCCCTCACGCGTCACCTCCGTGAAAACTCGCGGAAAAGAGTTGCGGCGGCGAAGATTTAACGAGACGTGTGTATGTGTGCGTGTGTGCGATTCCGGTTCTATTATCGGCACGCACCCACTTGTTTCGAAGTGGCAACCTGTAGAGGCTGGCTGCGTAATAACCGCGTGCGGCAATAAGGGAACGGCGAAAATTCAGGGTTAAGCGGCCAAACATAGAATCCCGTGGCTGCTCGGGAGAACACGTGTAACGCGTCCGTAAATAAATCTCTCCGCGAAACTTCCACGCTCTGAATGCGACGAAAGAAAGTTTTTCCACACGGGAGTTCGGGTAACTAGGTCTTGTTTCTCCATCATCTCGATCCGACCGGATTGGCATCGTGGGTGATTGCGATCTCGCGGTCTCTCTAACGAACGTTCGTTCGACTATTGTATTAACAAATGAAAAAAACCCAAGACTGAGCTTCAAACGGATTCAATATTGTTTTTTAATTAATTTTCTCTAAAAAGCATGTTTGCTCTCTTCTGTACGTTTTCATGTTTAATTAATAAAACGCACCGAGTTGGAGACGTGAGGAATTTGCGAGACGTCGAGAGCGAAATACTTTAAGGCCGACGTAATAAAGTGCGCTCTCTTTCTGCGGCAGCCCCCTCGCTTCAGGAGCCACCACATGTCCCTCCGCGAAAAGAGTAGCTCTTCCTCGCGTCATCTGCCAAGACGGGACGGGACGGAACGGGACGGGGCGAGACGAGAAGCCCGAGGGGAGTAGAGGGGAAGCGAGGGGGAGAAGAGCCGCCGCATCGGATGGCTGACGAAGAGAAGCAGAAGAGGCCACACCGAGCAAGCCGAAAGCCGTACCCGCCGACGCGCGACGGTGGGTTGGGCCTCTCGGCTTCTCGGCGCGCAGTTAGTATCAACAAACAGAAGCTTAGTTGTTACCGCTGCGAGAGAGCGAAAAGATTAAGTGGACAGTACGCGCGCACGACACGGAAATCGGTCTCCCGGCAAGGCTCTGACACTTCGCCGCTGACTTGTCGCGTTCGAAAACTCGGTTATATTTTATCGGAACGAGCGCGATCGAGTTGAATTTCCCTCCCCGGTTCTTTCTCTCCGTAAAACGTAAGAGGATTTTCCGTTTCGACGAGATGTACTCAACAATCTCGATTCGCAAAACGGCGGAAAAGGGCGCGCGTGATACACACACACACACTTTGCGAAATAAGAATGCAGCGCGAATGAACCCACCCTCTTTCTCGCTGCAAACCATAACTTATTCAGCGTTTAAGGGAGCCTCGTGTCGATATATATATATATGTATATGTATACGCGTCGTAGAAAAGAGAGATCGCGAAGAGGGAGATCGAGGGGAGGGACTCGTAAATCATGGCATTTTCAGATTTCCTTTTATCAGTGGCTCTCTAACGCGCGTACTGGCGCGTTCGCGGCCGCCACCGTTGACCCGGCGCGCCATAAATATCCCCATTAATATTAACTTAGGCTTGCCTAGGCGAGTGGCGAGAATCGCGGAGTGACCGAAACGGGCGCGCGGTCGCAAAAAATGTGCGGCCTGGGGGAGAGAACGGGGACGGATGAGAGAGAGAAAAAAAAATCTCGTATGCCAGGGACGAATCTCATATAGGACGCAGCTGGGAATTCGGCGAGCGATGGGTCCCGAAAAATTCATGGTGGAGAGCCCGAGAGTTCCAGGGAAGTCCCCGAGAATCCGTTGCACTCTCTCGTCTCCTCTCTCTCTCTCTCTCTCTTCGCCGAGAGATATGAATTGATTACCACGCGCGCGCTGGGAAGATTTCCAGCAGGCTTGGCTATCCGGCGCGGTCACGTTCCGACACACTTCGTCGCGGTTTAACTTGAAGATAATAACGACAGCGCGTTACTAAAACTTCTGCCGTCGTTCCATTTACTTTGCCTCGTCGAAAAACAAAAAAGAGTATATATAAAATTATATGCAATAATTAATAACAATGCGCGAACAGTGTTCGCGCGCGCGCGCAGTATCTAACGGTGGACGATAATGAAGAAGCCAATACCTTAAGGCTTCTTGCGCCGTTTCATTCTTCAACGTCTCTTAAGTCGCGCTTTCTTGCCGGTGTGTCACGGCATGTATCACCTGTCGTCGAATGACGCGCGATTCGCGCTATATCTCGCCTCTCTCTGTCTCTCTCGCCCGGGATTGTCGCAAGAAACAACAGCGCGCGATAGAACTTGCGATATGTAAACGCGATTATAGAGCGAGATGTGTGAAGTCTACGTTGATATTATATATATATATATATACATTATAATAACGCACATATACATATCCCGCGGTTTTTTTCCACGAATAACGTCACGTAATTCTTCTCTCGGGCGAAATCGCGTGTAGCGTGAAATAGCACCGGGCGCAAATGAAGCGCGATTCGCTATAATTATCGTAACTAATAGCCCCGCGCCGTTCAGTGCGCGATGTGTAACGACTAACCGTCATCGCTCGTTCTCCGTTAGGAGAGTATCTCTCTCCTCTCTCTCTCTCTCTCTCTCTCTCTCTCTCTCTCTCTCTCTCTCTCTCTCTCGCCGAGACGAGAGTGCACACATCGGCTCGGAATTCCGTCTCGAACATAGTCCGCCTCGATTATTTTCAACGCATTCAGGAGCGAAATCGATGACGATGACGATGCCTTTTAAGCCTGCATCGGCTTAATTGATTTATTTCTGAGAGAGGGTCCACCGCTCACCGGACGCCGCGCGGTCGCCCCATTGGCCGACGCGAAAAAGGGGGGCAGCAGCCGAGAGAAGAGAGTCCTTTCCAAGGACTCTTTCACAACTCGTCCGAGCCCTTTCTTCGATCTTATCTCTTCGGAGGCATCGATAATTAGGGGCGATAATTACGGTGTTCCGGCTACTGACCTCTAGCTACCGGTCTTTCGAAGAGAGAAAGAGGGGGCAGAGAAAAAAGTAGATGCCGACGATAATTGTCGCTAATGTAACGTTGTAATATCTCGGTGTCCTTGCCGATGTCATCGCGAGGATCGAGCGTCGTCCTGTCGTCGTCCTAATCGCGGCAGCTTCTTTCCAATCGTCGCTCGCTGCGATTACGTTCGAAAAAAATTCACGTTTATAAATCCGACGCCGATTCCCGAGATTTAATCCGAGAAAGATCGCGAGTCATATAAAGTTTTACAAGTCCAAGGTGAATAATTAAAAGCCCATTAGCTCCACTACTTGTACACGTTGTTATTAGCGCGCGGATATACGTGCTACACACGGAAAGGTCGAATGTCAATAGCGTGTTATTAAAAACTTTTAACGACGCTCGTTTCTCGCCTCTCTTCGATGACTTCGCAGCACGCGTGCGTTGTTTTTTTCTTCGTAGATACAAAAAAAAGAGTGTTTATGTTAATTTTACGTTCAGAAGAAGTGAGAAAAAAAAACGCGTTAAGACGGTCGTAAATACATAAATACTAATCGTATTAGTGGGACAAGGTTAATACTTTTCGCGCCGAGATTGATCGATGAAAGATTTACACGTGTCTCTTTCTCGACAAGCTCCGTTGCGACAGGAAGTTGAAGGTTTTCGGCCGGTTAGGCCCCGGTTAGGTTGTGATTTGATTTTAATGCCGAGTTCATCGGCGCGGATAATTGTCGCGCCATTACCTGCACGAGAGAACAACTCTGCCGTTTACTGTCGCTCATCGCGCGGCACGCGGGATTATCTCTGCCTCCCGTGTAAACGGAATCCTCGTTGTCGGCAGGATGTAGCGGACAGAAGGAAGGTGGAAAGAGAGAGAAAAAAAAGCGCGAGAATAACACACTCGTCTCGTTCGGTGGAATGAGCACCGGAAGAAATCGCGAGCAGAAGAAGCGTTCGGGAGAGAAAAATCGATTTTTGAAGTTCGCGAGAAAATTAATTGAAAACCGCGAGCAAAATCGTCGGGAGAAGCGCGAAGTGGGTCGAGAAGATAGAAAATCGCGAGATCTGCGAACTCCGCAATAGAGAGCCGGGCTCCGCGTGACTGTTCCGCGTAGATCCACGACGGATCGGCATATTTTGCGGGGCCGGTTCCGAGGCGGCGAGGCGCGCGGAGCTGGCGGCACGTACCTTTTTATCGGTGGCCGGTAGCGACCCTATCGGATGTTTCCAATTTTCTGTTGGCGCTCTCCTGAAGTGAGGGAGAGAGAGAGAGAGAGAGAGAAAGAGAGAGAGAAAGATCGAGAAAGAGGACTCGAAGTCTTCGTCATACGAGATTCTCTCTTGTACGAGAAAGCGGGATGAGCCGCGACCGGAGGATCGCAGAACAGAAACGGGAGAGAGGAAAGGAGAACGAAACGGGGCACGAGAAAGAAAGAGGAGCATAGAAAACGGGGAGGAAGAGAGGAACGGAGTCGGGCGGGTGGTGGCAGGGGGAGGAGAGGAGGGAAGGCAAGCGCGTCCAACGCGGACATTCGTCACACGACATCAAACGCGGGTTGCCGCCCGTTGGAGACTCGACCGACCGACTCTAAAGACCCCGGTCGATCAGCCATGAAGAGCAGTCCGAGGAGGAATTGCAAAAAAATGGGGAAAAATTAAGGGTGGATCAAAAACCGCCCAGTCGTCCGACATTGTGCGCAAACGCCAGTTGCTTCTCCTTGCCCGTCCTTGTCCTCGATTCACGTTCGATTATGACGTTAATTTCGAGAGAAGCGGTTTTCTTTGATTTCGCGACGGAAATAAAATTTCCGAATTCGATCGAAAGTTTGCGAAAACGCACGCCGCGCAAAATCAAAAGAGTACGAAATAGCCCAAATGTGACCAGGTTTGAAAGGAGAGCCATTTGCGAGGAAGAAAGATCGATTAATCATGACGTGTAACATGCTCATAAAAGCGCACAAACAAACCGGGAACGGTTTGGAAAGGGAACGGTAGGGAGCGAAAGTGACATAAAGGAAAAGAGAAAGACGATCGACCTCGCGCGCGCGACGTAATGTCGTTGATCTCCTTCGGTCGACCGGATCGCGGGCCGGAAAGAAAAAAATAGGATATATAGTGATATAATGTAGATATGTAGCAAAAGATATATTAACTTTGTACTTTGGCGACCTTGAATTATTGCACGGACGATGACGGAGCGGTAGCTGATATCGCTCGCGAGACACTCGATCACCGGATCTACGTCGCAAGTCATCATCCCGATCATTGTGCGTGCCACGATACTCCGGGGACCGGTAGCAAAATCAAGGACTAACCTTGCCTGAAACGCTTTAAGGCCCATTTATACATGACCGTTTTCTGTGCCGACGCCCGAGCGTTCCGGACGTTGAATTCGTATAACGAAACTGACGTGTGTGTTCGAGAAAATTAGACAGTATTAGTTAAGAGTCTGGCACCCGCAATTTTCTAAACGAAAAGATTGACTACAATAGCAATTTGATGAAGAGAATGTAGAAAAAAAAAAGAAAATTAGAGCGTTCGCATCCAGTTTTGCAAAATCTCTATTATCTTGCACCAATAACCGATACTGCGATTCCGTTCCGCAGATCTCCCGAGAGAGATCGGGAGGGGAAAAAAAATATCGGAAGCGCTAGGAATCGACAGCCGCGAGGCACGAACGGGCACGTCACGACGCGGAGACGCGATAATGTATATAAATTGATACGTTTAAAAACACGGTAACAAATTTTTTTGTCGCTCGGAATACGGCACGAATACACGGAACGGCTGCGTGTAAACACACAGGCCGTTTTTAATCCACGTCGCGGATAGAGAAACACACACATCGCGACGAGTTCCGAACGATATCGCGAGTTCGAAAAAAAACGAGCCGCAAATATTTCACTCTATTTTCGCTCTACTTTTCGCGCGATTCTCCGGAAAAATTTCTCGAGAGTATAAATAAAAAAATAAAAAAAAATAAATAAATTTACATTCTTGAGATATTTCAAACTTCACGAGTTCGAAACGTAGCAATCTTCCAAGTGATTGCTTTTTGCGAGCGATACCGATTTAACTGGGCGATCGGTTTATTTTACGCGATTATATATTACACGCTTTTGAGTTTCGCATTAAGTTTCGTCGTCCGGCGAACGAGCGGATTTTACGACGGAAGATTTCGCGAAACAATCTCGTTCCGGAGAAGAGAGAGAGGCTTCTTGCACATTGGGAGTCTCGGGGTCCATAGTTGTTCGCATAACCGCAAATAATTACTCGCCCGTTATGTACTTTTCAGTCGCGTTATGGTTACGATAGTTAAAAGCAACTAGACGTGCCTGAAAAGGATTTATCACCGACGTTAATATTTCCGAGATGCTCGCCGCGAGCAGCTTCTTCCTCGATCGTCTCGCGATCTCGCGTATATAAAATTCCGGACCGAGGCGTTCTGTGTGCAGCTGCACGCGCGAGATCGACGTTAAATAATTAAGTGTTACATCGTTTAAACGAGTAGCGTCCGCATCAGTTTCGCGGTGCTATTGCGTGATCGACGATGACGAGTCGCGTTTGTTCGACGGAAAAATCCGTCGACGGCGATCAACGCGTATATATACGAATGAGATGCAGGAAGAAATTTTTCTAGAAACCGCAAAACTCACCGGAGCGTTTCAATCGGTGGAAACGTTGCCAGGTGGACTAAACTGGATTCTCTCTCTTTCTCCGCGAGAGGCAAGATAGCAATTAGAATTCGCAGCTAGTGCAACCGCAAGCAATGAACCAGTCCGGAGCGCGCGAGGCCGCGTCTCTTTCTCTTCCTCTCTCTCTCTCTCTTTCTCTTTCTCTTTTTCTCTCTCCGTTTCCTTTCTCTCTTTGTTCTTCCCGAACGAATAGGACAGGCACGACTCGGGTTAACGGTTTTGAGACTGTCTCTGGCGCGGACTGGCTTAGCTTCGCGCCGGTCGCTTTCATAAAATCAGTCGACTGTGAACCGAGAGAGGTATGTGTTGGAATCCTGAAATTATTCCGCCGAACGAGAGAGAGAGCACCGGACAGAATTTTTCTCCACGACGCCCCGTACAGACGGCCCCGGCAAAAACTCCTCGCAAGAGGGTTGGACGACGTTCTCCGCACGAGAAGTGTAAAAATAAAACGCGAATAAAAGTATGGATGTGCGGTATCATCACTTCTCGCATTAAGCTCGAATGCTCCGCATTGATTGGCACTAAAACGATAGATAATTACAACTGGTTCGAGATTATAAAAAATAAATCAATTGTTGTTTGCAACTTTTGCAAATTTTTTTTTTTTATATTCAATTATTTGAATATAATTGATCGCGCGCTCGCAACAATCGTCTGCCGCGAATTTTATCAGAGGAAATTAGCAGCGAGCAAATTTGCACCGAGATATAAACCTTTCGTCTCGAGGAAATCTCAATTCTACTCCCGGCTGGGAGGAGAGGGTACAATTAAGACGTGTAATCTCGAATAAGACATTTTCGGGCTAATCCCGGGTGTGAAAACGCCGGTATCTTGGCGCTGTTATCCGAAGGGGGAAGGGGGAACCCATTGCCGGGTCCGGTTACTTATCCATTGTCTCGAACTTAAGGGAAACAGAGGCTAGATCTTAAATCTAAATTGCATCTGTTTGTCACTGTCCGCTGCTCGGGCGGAACAAACGTGAAAACATTGTCGTAATGACGATTAGAATAAACGACGTCGGAAAAAAAAAAAAAAATAGATATCGACGGAATTTCAAGTGTTTTTTCAAGATTCTCACGTTTGTACGTGTATTTTTTCTCAGATACGCAGATATCTCAGATAACAAACTCGTCATTACTCACCTTTAACGTCAGAAGTGCCCCGGGAAATACTCCGAGCGACGCCAGGCTTTGACTGTGATCGGTGAGCTCGTGTTCCCCTAGCATCAGGTGTTGGTCGTACGGTCCGGCGCCGCAGATCTGCATCGTCTGAAAGAATTTTGACGGCATGTCTGTGTGCTTATCTTCCGTCCAATGAGATTTCGAAGGAAAACGATAACGTCTTGTCGCATTCCCGAGAAAAACGAAATATGGAAAAGAAGATGACTGGCTGTTTGAGATTCCGAAAGCAAGTACGCGCGCGCGCGAGAGAGAGAGAGAGAGAGAGAGACGAGCGTACCCCGGGTAATTACTTAATTTGTGGAAGCCGCGTAATGTTGTGCGGAGGGATAGCTTTTGCGCGGCTGCCTCTCTTGCGTAGCTCGGTTTCTGTTTTACGATCGTCGAACCGGACCGGGAGAGAGCCGCGAATCCAGGAAGAACGGGAGGAAAGGCATCGCGAGGGGCGCCAGAGAGCGCGGCACAAATAAACGACGAACATAAAACGATTATTGCGAATATACATACGAGCGTAATTGCGCACGTCTCGTTTCGAAACACGCTGCGAGCAATGCGCGACAAAAATATTTTGTCAAATTATTACGTTTGTTTGTAGCTGAAAATAATGTTACGAGTCGCAACTGATGGCGAGACTTCTCGAGTGAATGAAGTTGTTCGCATCTTTGTTTCGCGATTGCGATAGTTCGAGTCACATTCGAACAATTCTCGCACACCGCGAATGTTTGCAGAAGTTCATACGAGCGGCAGCAAACGACGAACGGGAAAAGAGCAAGAAGAAGAAGAAGAAGAAGAAGAAGGTGGTCAGGGTCAAAGAACCTCGAGGCTTCCTCGTTAAAGGAAGGCGCCCAACGAGCGCGATAAATAGAGGTGGGTTTAACAAGGTTGCGAAGCGGCGGCAGGAGGCCAAATTGCCTCCGGGGGTTGAGAAACTTTTGATCTTTACGAATTCTGACAGCCGCCTGCAACACACCTCGTCACGTTGCGACACACCCGATCGTCGCATCCTGATGACACAATTTTTTTCTATTCTTTCTTTTTTTTTTTTTATCAAACCTCCACTTCAATGAGTTCTACGATTTACTTTCCAATTTATCTGTGAAAAATCCGGCGCGCTCGTTCGTTGGCGCGTTTTTGCCGGCCGTAATTTCCCCGTGAACGAGCTATCCGCGTGGACGGTCGTTTTTTCGCCGATTGCCCATTGCGTCCGCGCTACGAGAGAGTAAGAACGATCGAGCGGTATATATATATATATATATATATATATATACACGCGAGGGAGGGAGGAAAAAAATGGGGGACCGGTGACACGGAATGTGCTAGAAAGTAATATTTACCAGGCGTTGTGAGCGAGCGCGCTGAGTTACACACCGCGCGCGATTACGTAAAATTGGCGCGCCGCGGCGAAGATCAGCCATTGTCCCGATTCGCGCTCGCTTATGCCCCGCTATAAGCTCGCGACATAACTGCATTCGACCATGAAATTCAAACATTTTTACCGGCCGATCTTTTTGCGCGACGGCAAAAAGCGACGAGCGCGCACTCGGCGTGACTCGGCCCGCATTTTTCGTCAAACGCGCGCGCGAGAGAGATCCAATCCATGAACGCAGCTCAGTGACACCCTTGAATCGTGACGCGAGATTTTTCCGCGGAACGGAAATACGCCTCTCTCGGCGAGAATTGCGCGTTGTTAAGTTTATATATTTCAATTCAATAAAACCCAAGCCGATATTTCCGCGCGATCATCAAATAGAAATCAGAACGGAAAACATTAGAACCTTGAGAAAAAAACAAGTGAACACAGAGTGAATGAGAAGAGACGGGAGTCTATTTCCATTGACGCCGACAAGCTTCACCCGCGGGTATTAAAAAGGGACATGGACAAAGATCCGGATCCGAAGGAGAGAGAGAGAGAAAAAGAGAGCTCGGTATGAACGAACGGAGAAAGAGGAGACACGCGCGAGAGAGAAAAATCCGAAGAGAGACGGAGACGGGAGAA
This sequence comes from Pseudomyrmex gracilis, assembly GCF_002006095.1. NCBI lineage: Eukaryota > Metazoa > Arthropoda > Insecta > Hymenoptera > Formicidae > Pseudomyrmex > Pseudomyrmex gracilis. Next base: position 912,335 of record NW_018020627.1, read on the forward strand.
AGAGTCAAATGGAAGGTTGAGTGGAGCGAGTGAAGTGGAGTGGAGAAGTTGGAGACCTGTTATTAGCGCGAGGTTTATGCTCTTTCGAGTTTTTGCTAGTGGCCCTGGTCGAGGAAGGAGTGAGAGAGAGAGAAAGAGAGAGATAGAGAGATAGAGAGACGGAAGAGAAGCCAAAGGGAGAAGGATGGGGTTACGGCCTCGCAATATAAATACGCTTAATAGTTTAAGCACACCGCCGGAGCCCGAGCATATGCTAACCAGCCATAACTACGCTTTACTACTCTTTCGAGTCCACCCGAGAGAAACGAACGGCCGAACCGAGAGGAGAAGATACCCGGAGCCGAAGGGATAAGCCGGCAGCTCCGGGCGCAGCTCCTTTCCCATTTCAGTCGCAATAATAAGAGCACGTCGTAAAATATTGCACTTGCAACGCAAATTGATTGATTATACACCGCCTGGTTTCGGTGAAAAAACGAGCGCAAACACAAAATTAAGCTATCGAAAGATTTTTTTTCCGATTCTCTCGAAGTCTTTTCTTCGATTATTTTTTTTAAACGCGGGTTTAACGGAGAGAAACGCTTACCATTACTTTGAGCTCCTTCAAGGTGATCTCGGACGACACTTTGAGCTTGTGCGATCCTTTTAATTTTCTCCTAGTTCGCGACGGCCGTTCCTCCTCGATCCTCGGTTTCTTTGCTGCTACCTGCAACAAAAATTTATATCAAAAAATTTTTTTATCTATCAAATAAATATCACATATATGTAAAGTCGTGAGTTTTTCACGCGTGAAAAATATATTAAAAGAGAGTAGAATTTAGATAAGCGCGATTGCACCAAATTACTTCTAAATCGGCATAAATTAAAAGCGAGCCACGTTTTAAAAGGAAGTAGATGTATGTCTTTAAAGTCACTTCGGGAGCGGGAACGTAATAATACTCATTAAATTGTAAAACGCGTGAGATGGCATCAATTCGCCGCGTTATCAGATAGAGTTGATCTGGAAAGACGACCGTTTCCAAGACGCTCGATGACTCGGCACGTCGGCCCATTAATAAAATTTCGTCTGAACGAGCCAATATAACTCAAGCGCACACACAACGCGTAAATTTTTCGAAACAGAAAAAATATTTTTTCACGAAAAATACGCAATTAATTTTTTTATTGCTTCGATTTATTAAACAAACACGTGTGATTGAAAACATATTTACCTCATCGTTTTTTATCTTAGACTCCTCGTTCTCGTCGATACACTTAATGTAGATTGTCGCTCTATCGTACTTCAAACTTTCCAGACGTTCCTGTTCGACCCTCGCTAACATGCACGCCGCACACGGAGCTGGAACAATACAAAACACTCTACCGTAACGCTCGATGTCCTTGATGTTGCATTTTTTTTTTTTTTTTTTTAAATAACAATTTTATTCGGAACGCATCGCGTAACGAACTTTTTTCAGAAAATTCCTCTGGAAATTTTAATCACCGCGCAATATCTTTTGCAAAACAAAAACATTTTTGCGAAATAGCAATTTATCAAGAAAACGTTGGCGCGCGATCTTTGTAACAATGCGGAAACTTGACGCGGATCGGCAGAAGGAGGGGAGACGCCACTATTAACACCCTCGGGGGTCAGATTTCGTCGAGCCCTTGTCGAGAGTGGACCGGGACGGCAGTTAGAAAGTCGAGTTCGAGAGGGTGTGAAGAGAGGATGAAGGGGGGGGAAGGCGAGAGTGGGTGGTGCGGCGATGTCGGTGGTAGCTCTTATCCCATGTATAATAGATTGCTTACGGCCGGTGAGATTAATACAGTAATTAATAATATACGGTGACCAGGGCCGGTGTAAGAAGCGGCCATTGTTGCTGGCCGGACAGCACAAAAAGCGCCTCGGTCGGTCCCGGAGCCGAAGCTCGTATGCGAGCGACTCCCGGAGAGTGTTACGTCATGTTCAGACAGTTTTCCCGCGGGCGGGGAAACGCGAGAGGCGATCGCGAGACTCCGCTCGAATTCGCTAATTACCGACTCGTAGGAACCCCAATAGGAGGATGTAAGAAACCGCGTGCCCGCTAACGAGTTGAAGAGATTAGCGCGAAGATATTACCACTCTCGCTCGCGATTGTATTTTTTTTCTCGCGATAGTTTTTCCCGCGAACGAGAAGAATAAAAATAATCTCGGGAAGAAACAAGATGGGGAGGAATCGACGAACAACGCTCGCGAACTAAATTTCTCGTGACCGGTATTTAACGAAGAACAGGTACGGAAGGAGATCCGCACGCCAAATGAATTCGAAGGTCCTCCCTTCGAATTCCTAATTACTCGCCGCGCGACCGGGGAAGGGATGTCCGTGCGAGCGATAGAATCTCGTTTGCTATCGAGTTTAATCGGAAATACGAGAAGCTTAAGCTAATGAGAGATTCGTGGGGTCGCGAATGCAAATCTCTCGTCTCCGACGTACTACAAACAGTCGGAAATATGCCGGTCGCATTTTTTTGTGATCGAATAAAATCGTCAATCATATTCCGTTTCGTGTTTATTATTATATTGTTGTTGTGCGGAATCGAAGACGAACAGAGCGAGCGAATCGACTTCGTCGGCAAACAAAATCGCGACAGAAGTCGGACGATTTTTTTTTTTTTTCGCGCGAGACTAAAGGGCGATGCGAGAGTTTTCGTGTATTTCCCTAAAGTGCCATCGAAGGGCAATCAAACGATAAAACGAAAACCGAGCGTCGAGAAACTTGAGCGACGGGAGAAGTTTTGGAGACGTGAGGAGAGAGCGAGTCGGAATCTCTCTCTTTCGGATTTTATTTAGACCGTTTAAACGATCCGATCTCCTGGGATCGCGACGCGAAACTTTCGACGCTATTATCATTCTCCCCGAAATTGACTTTGTTCTCGCGATCGTCGAAAACCGCCGCGAGCGGAACGCTAATCAATTAGACACGGTTAATTGAGACGTCCGGGAAGGAGACTTTCTTCCGCGTCTGACGAGCCGAGCGAAGTGTCCCGCTCCGCGTTAATCACACTTTGACCGATTGACAATCATCGATCAGGGAGAAGTAATTACACGCCGATTGCGGATCACGTCTCGAATCGGCGGTATGATGTCACCTTGAGCGAGTAGTCCGACGGTAATGGAAGGAAGAGAGTCGTAAAGGAATAACATTTGGTTAATTCGAAACGAGACGTCGATATATCACGAGTATCGCATTGTCCCGCGAGAGGACTTTTTTTCGTTCGAGTTCTCTCGAGAGGGGAGGATTCTCTAATCGCTTTGCCTGAAAACATCTGAAACAAAGCGAAAACGAAGTTACTCGCGTCGATCCCCGGAATCTCCCGGAGACTGAGCAAAAGGCTCTTCGATCAATATCGAAAGCGCGTTAAGCGAGAAAGACACCAGGGTTGTTCGCTATTATATTAAAAAGGCGGAACGAACCTTTCATTCATAACTCCCCGAGTTCACCCCGTGAATGAAAGATTGATGTTCCCCGCCGAGCAACTCGCCCTTCTCCCAAATATGTTTCGAATTCTTCGGAGTTTCCGGGAGAGAAAAATAACCGTTTCGACCTTCCCCGAGTAAATAATGACTTTTTATTTCGCGACAACTGCATTAAACCGATTAAATCCGAAGATAAATAACGTTACGGCTTGTAACGGCACACACGTCTGTTTAATCGCGCTGCTTTTAATCAATTTGCAACCGAAGCACGGTAATTGGCAACTGATGGAATTAACGTGTCTCTCAAACGCGACTCGAGATAAACGCCTCTTCCGGTATGCGACGTCGCAGAAAGATCGGCGCGGTAATAATGATTTCGCTAACGAACGTCTTCGAGAGAGCCACAACAAAGTCGAAAACTAATCCTCTTACGAGGATGCCGTTTCTCCGGCAATCCGCAAAACGCGATCGTCACTCCGGAAATCGGCGGGTGTCTCGCGACAACATTCGAGTGCCTCGCGATCTCATCGAGTTCGTTAATTAAACGACGCAACCCATTTTGCAATTGTCGAATTCGCGCAACAAAATATCTGCCGCGTTGCAAACTCCGCGTTTTATTCAAAGCAAAGACTTCCGTTTCTTATTTGTGCCAAAAAAAAAAAAAAAAAAAAAAAAAAAACAGTTTCTTCGGTTGAAAAATAAATAATTTCGCGATGTTAAGTTGGAATCGTTGAAAGAAGAAGAGAACAAAACTGGGTTTTAAACCAAGCGATATAGACGATTAGACACCTCGAGATAATCGAGGGTCTCCTTCTGACGGGATCAGAAGATGCGTCCCGGTGTCGTTGGCAAAGAGGGATCCGAGCGAGCTTTATCCTTGTTTTATCTTGTTTTCCACCCAATCCCCCGCGATTCTCCCCGTTCCTCGCCGCTACTCGCACACTAGCGGAGAGAACGAGCATCGGTCATCTAGGCGCTCCATTTAATCCTGGTGGAAAAGGACCCCCCGTAGCTTCACGGACAAGTGGGGGATCTTCTTCGGGATAACGCGAGAGAAGCAGCAAGGGAGACTCCGGACAGGATGCGCTAATTCGTCCCTGCGAAATTTGTCCCGCCCGACGACGTTGTGCTCGTTTCCTGCGCGATTACGCGAGAACGTTTGTTTTTTCCGTTCGCCGCACGCTAATGTCTGTCTTTCTCTCTCTTGCTTGAGCCTCCTCTTTCATTTTCTTTATCTCCCTTGTATTGGCCGCGTTGCGAAAAAACATACGCGCTATCGTCGCGGTTGACCAGAAACGAATTTCCGGTCCTCGTTCGGTATCAATTTTTCCCCTCAAAACAATCGAAACGTTGGGGGCGAGCGGACTTAATTGAGACGACAATAAAAGGAAAGAGAGAAATAAACTCTAAAGTAAACGGCAGGATCGACCCTTTTTTTTTTTTTTCATCACCGATGTTTCGAGAGTTTTTGAGCGAAGAAGTTGAAAGAGGGCGGGAAAGTTGGTATCCATTACGTCGCGTTTACGAAGTTCGACCGCACGACAGCGCGGCTCATAAGGGCATGTTCATTGGTCAGCGGATGTATATATTAAGACGTGTCCGGCGCACTTGTCGCAGGGTGGGGACAGAGGGCTAACAAATGTCTCTCCTGAATCGTTTGACCCCTGGTAAGTTCAACCCCCTCAGGAAACTAAATCTCGAGTCCAGGTCCGTCCCTTCCCTTCCTCCCCCGGGCCGCTGTAGCCGCACGTTTATGGAAGGACGGTCGAGCGCGCTGCAACGTATAGGCGACCGCATTCTCAGGGAGAGAACTAATCAGCAAATTCGTGTTCTAAATCTAAATCGCCGTCCGAATATTAATTCGAGGTTTCCTCTCCTCTCGCTCTCCTGTGTCCCGCGCCGTCTGTCTGTCTCTCGCGCCCACGAGAGGTGGTTTTCTTGGTCTCGCTCGCTCATCGGTTTTGCGATACAGCCAGTGCCGTACCACGCCTGATTTGTGACGCAGCCTGGCGCCTAAGCGATATTTACGAGCGACGTTCGTGGAAACGAAACACAGAGAGAGAGAGAGAAAGAGAGAACGGAGCGGCAACTCGTCGCGCCCGTTACACAGTAGCAGAGCGAACCGGCTCTTTTCTCCGAGATAGATAATCGCGCGCCGCACGACTTAATCGCCGATGCACTTCCGTTTCTTAAGTAGATCTTATGTTAGTCATGAAGGGAGTTTGTTCTTCAAATCGTGTGCGTTCGTGAAACTCCAGAGATCGTCGTCGCTGATTCGATCCTTGGAACTCTCGTAACGATCGCGCGTTAAGCGTCGAAGAGAGAGCCGTCGCCTCGCCTTGAGGTATTAACCGCGTCACAAGAGAGAGAGAGAGAGAAAGAGAGAGGCAACCGTTTCTTTCTCTCCGCCTCCGGTTTTCCAGCGCCGTCTTCGTCATCGGAGGAAGCGACGGAGAAGCGCGGAGGGTGGTATTCAATCGCGTCACCTCCGGTTCTGTCAACCTCGGCGAACGAAGCGGCAGTCTGCGACGGGAAGGGTGAGGTAGCCCCCCGGTGATTGATACGAGGTTGGACGGTGCCTAATGTGCCCGCGCGAGAGAGACGGCGGACAGAAGGGAGAGAAAGAGAGCGAGAAAAGGGGGAGATTCTTGGAGGCTTTAAGAGTAGCACGATCGTCCGGCTAGGACTCGTTAGTCAGGGCCGTATCAGTCACCGAAAGCAACCCCCTATTTTTTGCGCCCGCCAATCCGTCCCTTTCTCCCCTTCCTCGACGACGTCCGCCGCCCTTTGTACCCGCAAAACGCGCCCTCAAAATAAGCTAAATCGTCTGTTTGTCCGTAATTCCGCTGCTCTTCGCTTCCTCAAGGTATCGTCGATGTGTCACCGAAGATCGCAACGAGATCATTGGAGAAAAAGTGCGAAATTTGTTTACGAACTTGTTTATTTTTCCCACTGCTGTTATTATCTCGCGGCGTTTGCACGATCATGTTAAAAAAAATCGTGTCTCTAATCCCAAACGTCTCCATTTATAGCCTCCGGATCGCGCTACCGGCCGTTTCGATTCGCCATCGACGACGAGAGATCTTTTTGCAATTCAGATGTCGTCGTCGGCAACGACCTCGTCGTAGGCTCCGCCGTCGTCGTTCTACGAGAGAAATCGGAGGAGCCTTGACAAATGCCTCGATAAAAAAAAAGACGGTGCGACCGTCGGAGACGGACAAGACAATGGGATGTTTAGAGATCGCGATCCTCGGCGCGCACACGATCAACGCCGCGCGACCAGCACGAGGCAGAACGTGAACATTGTTCCCCCGTTCTCGGGACCTCTCCCCCCGTCTTTTCCCCCTCGGTGTTACCGTCGGGACCCAATTTGCCTGCCGGACGGTCGACAAGGATCGCTCGTCTTAAAGAAGCGCCGCGACACGTGCCTGAACTTGAACGAATCTTAATCGCTCTTCTCGCGCGCGCGCGCGCTTGATTTTTCATTTCCGCCCTTCTCTCGAGTTCGAACAATTTTCATTTCTTGGAGTCAATTCGAAAATAATAATTCGTTCGAAAAAAAAAAAGTATTATCGTAGTCGTCTTCGCAATTGCGCGATCGGAAAAAAAGTGAATGAGAATCGATGGCGCGGAACTGTAAACAGCGCGAGGAGGACGACGGCGTGAAACAGGGGCGAGAAACTTTCGAGGAAGGCCATTTGCGGCCGCCTCACCCGCCGCTGCTTTTTCTGCCAGTTAATTTTCAGGATACTTCTTAATTATAATGAGACACTTTGGGGCCCGGAGAGGAGAGAGAGAGAGAGAGAGAGATAGATAGAAGCCAACTGAGAAGATGGAACGACGGAGAAGAGGGGCGCGGACGGAAGGTGGATTTATGTAAATCAGCGGCTAATGTCTTCTGGCATTATTCCTCGGGTTGGGGGAGGGAGGCGGAGTGGGAAGCTCGCGCGCGCGAGGGGATATTTACACGACGCACGTTCTCTTTCTGTATAAGACAGATAGTGTGTCGAGAGAGACCGTGTTGAAAAATGCTGCTCGACGCGAAGCTTCCGTGTTCGAATTTGATTTTTAACATCACGCAATTGTAAAATCGCAAGATAATTCGCAATACTTGTTTCACGAGAACACACGTCTGTGTGTTTACTCACCGGGCTCCGTTTGATAATCGCTATCAGTCTTCTTTATAACAATGGGATAGTCGACTTCGTAGTATTGCGTCAGCTTCGACCATTCCTCTGCGGTTACTATACTGTACCTGCAACACACACACGGAATTCGAGTTTTCACTTGAATTCTGGCAAAGCGAGCAAGTTTACGCACGCGAGCTTTATAGCGAGATATATATATATATATATATATTTATTTATTTATAAACAAAATACAGAGACTCAGGAAAGAGAGAAACGCGCGATTGGACGGGAGACGTATTTGCAAGATGGAATTTGCGATTTTCCGACAACGCCGTAGAATCCGTGAATGCTTTTTGCATCGTCTCCCTTAATTATACCGCAAATTAGAAATTTCTTGCTGTGCCACGGCTCCAGCTTTTTGCCCTTGCAATTGTTCGCTCGATCCTGGCATGGTTCCTGAACCTCGTATCGCGAGGGAATCTCGCGTTAGAGAGAGCGTGCAATCAATAATATTTCGCGAACTACCGTGTTATTAATGCGCGCGTATGTAATTTCGAAAATTTATTTATATCCGCGGAATAATATCGGTTGCAACGCGCGTTGAAATTAATCGAGCGGAAGATGCTTTGTCGCAGATACAAAATTTTTGCAAAAAAAAAATAAAAAATAAACAACGCGCGATCACTTCTCGCACAGTTCGGATTAACGACGTGCATTTACATGTCACGGGAAAGCGTTTTCGCGGAAGACGACGACAAAAAAAAAATTTATATAATCCCGACGATCGATCAATCAAGCTCGATTGAGAGACAGTAGCACATCGGCGATAATTGACGCGATCGTACTACGACTGCGCGTTAACGAAAGAGCGAACCGACGCCACGAAACGATGATGACTCGACCGATAATTAGTTGCGCGACATTAATTTCGATTCAGCGCAATATGCCGCGCGGTCTCATTTGAATTTTCACGGGGCAAAAACGCGCGGACGAGCTTGTCGTCTCTCCTGTGTATTTGCCTAACGCCCGAATAATGATGGGTGCATCGAAGAGAAACGATGAAAGGAGAAAGAGGGAAAGAGGGGGGGGAGAAATCGCAGCTGAAAAAAATATATACTAGCCCGGGCTACGCGATATTTCGACGAATTTCTCTCTTCCTGCGCATTTTTGCTTTGCCGCCCCCCTCACAAATCTATTTTTATGTTAAAAAAATATGTTCTAAATATTATTAAATATAAAAAATACAGAACTCGAAAGTTCGACGCACCATAAGAATATAATAACCAACACGAAAAAAAAAAGAAAAAGACAGTAAATGTTCAAGATGTTCGCGACAAATGCGAGAAATCGCCGCGTGGAGGGAAGAGCAAAGAAGGTAAAAATGATTTTTTAACGGACTCTTCGCCGAGATGGAGGAAAACCAGACGACTTAAGCCGCCGGCTATCTTAGGCAGATAGTGGACAATGGTTTAGCATAATGGTCGGGGGATGTTGGATGGCGTGTTGGCCCCGGGGGCGTGCGAGTGACATTTTCGCGTATCCATCACGTCACCGGGAACCGAGGGAGCGGGGACGCGGGAAGAAGAAGAGAAAGGCGTGCCAGGAGGTCACGCACTTTCGCTTTATAATATAGTGTCCTTCGAGAAATTCCTGCCAAGGAAAAATCCCCGTCCGAAACCTCGATAAGAGCCACTCCGTGTGTCCCTCAAGCGCGATCAACTTTACTCTTCCCCGGAAATACAATTCCCTTCTATGAAGTTTCGTATAGTATATCGCGCGCGAGTATTATTTTCTTCACGCGCGGAAGCAAATGTGTTTGTTCATGTGAGAGAACTTACAGTTCAACGTTAATCCGAGGCGCGTACAGGAATCCTTTGTGCGCCTCGCAGAGTAGCGACGCGTTCTGGATGCCTGCGGGTGACGTTCTCGAGAAGATCTCCGCGTATCTGAAATCACAAAACACACAAACATGTACATTTTTAAATTATCGAATATAATCTTCATAAATATTGGTTCATTTTATTTTTGCCACGTACACACGTCCTTGCATTCGGAAATTTTGAAATATTTTTCAAACAGCGGGCGAGTTAAAATGTTCCCGATAATGTGATACACGATCTTCACAGATTACAAACCAGAAAGACGATAACGAGAATGACGACGACGATGATGACGACGACGACGACGACGACGGTGAACATTTCCTTCGGGACTTTTCCGGAGGTGATGTTTAGGGGACGAGGTTGTGCATCATTTTTCACATACCACGAGGGGGCGTACGGTTTTTGCCATCCCTCTAGCCCGACGACCATCCAGATAATGCTCTTAAAGACAGATATCTCTCGTGAAACGAGCCAGGTACGCACTGTCATGTGACAGTCCACCGCGGGAGTAGATCGGAATCTCTTCGAATTCCGTACGCCACGATACGTGAACTGAAGTTTACATTAAAAAACATTTTTTTAATAAAAATATTACGAGTACTGTAAAAATACAAATATACTGTCGTGCTCGAGAAAAAATAACTTGACGGTTTTAATCATGTTTACATGTTGATCTTTCGCTAATCTATTTTGATTTTTTTCACGCATGAAGATCGAATTTAAGATCGAAACAAATTCAGAGTTTCTTAAAGAGAAAATTTTTTTTTATATCCTGTAACTTGGCCTTAACTTGAATTAATTTAAAAATACAAAATTTAATTTAAATTTTCAATAAGAAATAATAGTTTCCTTTTTATCAGGCAAGAGGATTTTCCAATAGACTCTGTAGCAGAGACGTGCTTTAAAACGCGAGACACCGTCGCGGTCGCAAATATCAGAGAAATATCGGCCTTTCCACAGAGGAAACCCGCTTTGCTCGGGAAGGCGACTATCCGTGGCCGTAGTTTAAAAATGTCTCCTTCCCCGTCTCCGCACCCCGGGCGCGCGCGTTTTCCAGAAGCGAATGCGCGTATTAATTATGAGCCTTGTTCAAACAGAAGAACAGAGGAACGCCGCCGCGCGGCAGGAGCGAAACGGAGCCGCGGAGGGCGGTTGGTCACCCTTATTACGGTCGAATCCGGGACCCCCTTCCTTCCCCCTTCACGGTTTCTGTGTCCCTCTGTGTTACTACTCTCTCTTCCGCGTCCTCGCGTCGTCCCCCTTTTTTATTTCTGCTTCGAGGCTTTGTTTAACTTCTGTCGCGAAATTTTTCCGCCCCGCAACGATTATTGCTCCCCGGAGATCGCGGAGAGACGGAGGAGGAAAACAGAATTCGGTTTGCGGCTCTGCCTTCGCCGGGGATGCAACGTATCTACACACACACGTGAGCGCGCGCGCGCGCGCCCGCGCGTCGAGGAGCGATCCGGGAAAAATCATCTTCGTCGGCGCGGTTTGAGTGACGTTTCTCTGCCGAAGCTTCGGGAGAAGAGAAACCATATATCTTTAGTTTCGCGAAGAAAAACCGCGAGAACCGCGAACTATACGCGCGCGGATGAAAAACGTGCGAGTTTCGCGAGTACAGGAATGTCGGTTATACTTGAGCGATTATACGAGCTGCGCCCGACACACGAGGCGAACGGTCTCTCTCTCATGGTGAGTTATTAGTCGGCGGTGAGCGAGAAAGAATTAAACGAAGGCGTTGATACAACACGGCGGCGAAGGTCCGAACAAGTTACGGATCTGTTCGGAAAAACAGCTCGCGGTAGCCGAGTCATTGTGGTCGACGACTTATTGTCCGATACCGGTGCATAATATCCTGTTCTATGCACGAACGAACTTAGTGACAGCATCATTGTGGATGGCCTTAATCAACCGAGACGCCCCGAGACCGTATCTAGCGGACTGGCCCCTTGTAGAAGAAAATGAAGCATTACACGGGCACACAGCCCGAGAGAGAGAGAGAGAGAGAAAGAGAAAGAGAACCGGACTTGCGATAACTGCAATCACTTTACATAGAAAGAAAGCGCCGAAAGAGGATCGAATGAAACCGATGAATTTTGGTGATGAATCGTTAATGTAATTGAATATTGATCCAATGAACGTTTCATAAAAACATAAATATTGAAGAAAAAACCGAATTACAAGTAATATATTATTTTTTTTCTCTGCTTCTTGTGAGATTGTAATATTCAAAGCACTTTCGATAAGAAGCGTGATTATTCGTTCGTAGCCTGCGTTCAATGCAACTTTCTCTTGGCAGGAGAGAAAGAGAGAGAAAGAATTTTTCGCCTTTGTCTTCCTACTCGCATGCGGGCCAAAAAAAATTCGTTTCGATGATTCGCCTCTTTCTCTCGTCCTTTCGCCGCTTGCGTTCGATGAACGAACCGCCTTTATATCCTTCTCGCGAGGCGCATTCCTCTCCGGCAGAAATAAATCTTATGTTTTCGCGTATAAGCGGCCTTTTAATATCACCACCCTTGATTTACCGACCGCAGACCCGTGCGTCTACGCGCAAGAGAGACCGAGAGAGATAGAGATAGAGAGAAAGAAAGAGAGAGAGAGAGAGAGAGAGCGCATCTCTCTCTTCCGCGCGTGTTCCGCTGACATTTGTCTTCCGGGCAACCCCGAGACCCAAACGACACGAGTGTCCCTATTACGCTTTCCCTGATTTAACGCTTCTCCCGTCAGTATTTGACTAGATGATTCCCGATCTCTCCGGAGAGATTACCGCTCTTGTCAACGAATTATTGCCCGTGCTCGGGAGAGGCGATCTAATGGATCGAGACAACCGCTTATAAATTTCCGCCGCTTACAACGGCGAAAGGATCAGCTGTTTGTATCTCCGTCGAATACGTTTTATCGAATACGAGCAAATAATTGATAGAAAAAATAAATACATTTGAGCTATTGCACAATGATAAAAAATATTTCGATTTTAAAGAAAAAATAATTAGAATTTTTATAATTGCATCATCGAGAACGAAATGTCGGGCGAACGGATGCTGCAAAGACGCGCATCCTACGCCGCACCGGTTATGCAGCTCCGGACGCCGAGTGCATCGGAGCGTTGCGGTCATTATAAGAGAGGCCCCTACGTGTCTGTGGTAAAAGGTCCTCGGTGTGTCCGGGTATTAAAAAAGGAATCTCAAAAAGCCCAGTCGTCAGATAGATGGCGAAAGAGCGGCGAGAGAGGAGGAGAAGGGAAAGGACGGGAGCAAAAGAGAAAAACAATATTGCTGCCGGTTACCGCGGGACACTCGGGGAAAAATAAGAGAACAACGCGCGCGCGTGCACGTGTGTATGTCCGCGCCGATCACGAGAAAGCGACGCGACGGGATACGAACGCGATGTACGGACATCGATGTGCGGACTTTCCCGTCCCGAATATCCTGCGGCGAACTTCCGGCGTTCTCTTCCGACGTTCGCACTCCGCACGCGGAGTGGGTGTCGATTCGGAGCGCGCGAGAGAAAATAATGAGTCACACGAAAACACAAGCAAACCAGACTTCAGAAACTGAAGAGGCAAGAATCTCTCTCTCTCTCTCTCTCTCTTTCTCTCTCTCTTTCTCTCGAACTAAAAACAAAAAAAAATAAAAATAAGCACGAAACAATAAAGCTTAGATCCCGCGCGCGTCTCTTCCTCCTTCGCAATTCCGAGAAGGAGGAAAGTGTATTATCATCAGCCCGCGATTCCGGGCTGTCCAATCATCGAGGAGATCGGCCTCGGACCTTTGTCAGACGATCTCGCTCGGCGAAGACGCGCTGAAATCGGCCGGAAGACCGAAAAGAGGCGAGAGACGCGGAGGAAGCTGCGCGGGGCGGATAATACCGCGAAGAGCGAGAATGGGCGAGAGGGAGAGAAGGAGCGCGAGGCGAGACAATAGCGCCGGTCGAAGGAGAAGGATCGCGTATAATGCGGCGAGGATGCCCGTTCCTTCTCTCTTCGATCGTCGTTGTCAGCAGGCGGAAGCCGCGCGCGACGTGGTCTCTTCTCGGCTTCGGCTCGGCGGTGCGCGCTAGAATAACGAAAGCTAATTATGCGCTCGGCTCGAAAAAGGGGAATCACGGCAAAAACCGTCGATAATCGACATCCTGCCGCAGTCCGTCGGTCAACAGGACTACCGCCGGTGTGTAACTTCAGACCGTCCTCCGCCTTCCTTCTCCTCCTTCTCGCCGTGTATATCTTCCTCTCCCCCTTGAGGACTATCCCGCGCGACCGAAGATCCTCTCTCTCTCTCTCTCTCCCCCCTCCGCCTCTGAGCAAACAAGAAGACCGACCGATGGCTTTCGCCAATGTAATAAAAAGGGGAGTCCGTGGAGGATGCTCCGCTTCTGACCGCTCGCGGTCGAGACTCCTCTCCGAGCGGACGCGGCACCGCCGAGAGGCGCATAAGATACGCAATGCGCTCGATTGCTGATAACCAAGCGCGAGCTGGAAAACTAGCGCGCAACGAAGTGTCTTCTCGGTTGCAAATAAACGACCAACATCTCTCTCACGGAGTGTGAACATTCTAATCGATCGCACGTTACCGCGCGAAAATTGAAATAAGAAAAAAACAGACTCGATGCAACCATTTTTAGCAAAGATACGAGAATTTTCGCGCGAACGCGAATTTGATAAAAATCTAAACGGAATTTTTTCTCTCACCGCCCAAGCAAATCCGTTGATAACGCCGGGTCGGTTGTTATAAGGACCGTAAAGGAAGGATCACGACGATAATGGCGTTGTAACATGTCTGGTCGAACATATAATGCTTGCGGAGCAACTGCTTGTTGCAAGGCGGATCGTTGCGCCAGCTAAGCCCCGGCGTTTTTTTGCGGGACCTCTCAATACCGATCAAGCGTTCCCCGGGATCGGGAGAGAGCAACACGCGTAGGTAGCTCGCCAGGCGTGACCACTGGGCTACCGCGATACACCACGAAAAACGCAGCCACCCGCCATGCTTGGTCGCTCCCGTCTATTTACATTGGCACCGTTGCGGAGAGAGAGAGGGAGAGCACAATCGGCCCGCGCGTATGAACGTGCCTCGAGTCCTCGGGGGTGCCTCTCTTTCCCCTCCTTCCCGTATAAAATAAAATCACGATCGCGACAGCTAAAGCTTGACAATTCTGATAAGTCGGTGCGGCGGAGAAAATATTATTCTGCGTGTATTATCGCGGTTCAAAACGTACACCACAACAAAGAAACAAAAAAATATAGACATTCGAGAAAATAAAAGCGTATCGAGTTGACAAAATCGTCCTCGCTGTATAAACTCCACCGTTAGCCTACCTTCGTAGAAAAGCGGGCGGAGATCTACGCGGAATAGCGACACGTAGACCTTAGATGAAGAGAATATGGCGTAGGAAAGAGGAAGAGAAAGAGACAGAGAGAAGCGGGCGAAACGTTCAGCTCGCTTTACCGAGCACTGATGATAGTTTTTGCTCGGTAAGATTTTTTGCTTCAACCCCCGCGGCCACCCCCAAGGGTGGATGATATATGACCGCCCCCGAGACACTGGCCACCCCCGGGAGAATGAGGAATAGAGGCGAAGAGAGGGAGGGACAAGGAGAAAGAAAGAGAAAGAGAGAGAGAAAGAGGGAGGACACATCCTGATTCCAAAAGAATTCCTTCCACGCGCAGGACGTGCGCATTTGTACATGTGCGAATCCAATTATCGACGACGAGAGAATACCAGAGATCGATTAACAGAACTCTCTTCGTTCACGTCGTTCACGGAAATTAGGACAAACGTATCAATCGAGAATATTCGCGCGAAATTGACGAAGAGTTCGACAGCGGCGGCCTATCGAAGAAATCGAACGTGCATAACGCGACGATCGGTCGATTTCCCGACACGCTAGACTTCCCTTTCCGGGGAAGGAGGATTTGCGTGTGGCAGGGAACTCCATTTCTCGAGAATTAGCAAAATATCATCGGACAAGAGGGAGACTGAGGCTCGAGTTTATGGTGGCAACGCGGAGTTGGTCTCCTCGCAATGAATCAATTTATTTAAGGGTAGTTGGATTTCGCGAGTCGATGCACGACGACTACGAGCCACCCTTCCTCCAATACCAAGGCTCACCCCTCTCTTTTTCTAACGTGGCTCGTTTCGTCGAATGATTTATAGTTTTCCTTCCGCGAACGCGCCCGTTCACCCACCCCGTCGTTCTCTCTTCCTCTTTCCCTCTCTCTCTCTCTCTCTCTCTCTCTTTTACTCTTTACCGCGTTCTTCGCCTCTCGGCAGAAACACCCTCCTGCCAAATGTACGCAAAATAGTCGGAATTTCTTCGGCGTTTCACCCCTCGCCGACGAAGGAAACCTAACGTCGAACTGTGCAACTCGAATTATCAAAACGACAGACGCTCTTCCGTAACAGCGAATGAACTGATCGCGGAAACGTTGGAATGAATGAATGAATGAATGAATGAATGCAGCGTCCGTTATTCGGGAATCAACCACTCCGAGCGAAACGAACGCGAAATAGCCACCGGACTTGACCCGGGCGAGGAGAGCGACGAGAATAATTAGTCATTTATGAGGCCGTAAGTGGGGCCGCAAATCGGTCCTTCGCGGAGGGACAACGACGATGTTAGGGACTCGGTGCAGGGACGACGGCGTTATCTTGAAATTATTAATCATATCGTAACGCGCGCGAGGAGACAGTCGAAGAGGGAAGCGCGCGGGGAGGAGAAGAGCAGACGAGAGACACAAGCTACCGGGCTCCATGGACTTATCTGGCACCTTAATCAATTCCGAGTTATTAATTATGGCCCCTGCCCTTCTCTCGTTTCCTCCTCGACCTCCTCCTCTTCTCTTCGCCTTTCTACGTTGTGCGCGCGCGCGCGCGCATTTCCGAGAGACCCACGATGACGACGGCACCATTGTCCGCGGTGTTATACAATGCGGTGTCAACAAGATCGCGGTCACATTTTCCCCGAGTATGATCATTAATAATTATTTACCAAAGTGCGGAAGTCAGCGCGAAACGCAGAAACTCGCGCTCGGGCGCGATATAAAATTAATAAATAAATTCAATTTCGCAAAAAAAAAAAAACGTAAATAAACCGATCAATATATCTTGAAATAACTTTTAATTCATAAAATCGGCAATTTTTTTGTTTAACAAAAATACGAAATTCTTTCTAAATCACCGATGTCGCGGAATATATCCACGGCAAAAGAAAAGACGAGCGGTTTCGCTTCCAGACGGAAGTTGAATGATCGTTTATGCAAATCCTAATCCTTTCGAAAATCCATCCGAGCGACGTTGACGGATTGGCGGGGAGACTTTGTTTGAAGCTAGTTTAAACGGATTGCAATCCTCGCGCGACACCATTTGTTCTCCTCGCGAAGAAGGTTCACCGTCACGTCTGATTAGCGAGTCTTAGTTAATTATCGATAAGAGGTTACAGGGCGAAAAACGATTGCTTATTGAAAAAGCGAACACACACCCCTCCCGATAACGTCCGATGAAGAGGGGGGCGGAGGTAACACGAAGGCGTTTTATACGTAGCTTTTGAGCGCGATACATGTGGAAAATATTTAATATAAAAGAGAGAGTAATAAAGAGAGCAATTTTATATTCCGAGTACTGCAAAAAGACTACGCGCGCACCATGTATATGTACCGTATAATATAACTATGTGGGTAATGGAAGCAACGAACTATGGGGTTTTGTTCGAAAAATACAAAGAACGATTACTGGCAGTGGCGGCGCAAAAAAGGGCGGCATGCCCGACCTGCTGAAAAATTAATCACCGACGTCACAAAGGAGTCGGTCGAAGACAATGCCAGCGGTCCGGAAAAATATTTTTCACATTTTCTCTCCCCGCGGTTAATAGCAAATTCTCGATAACGACGGTTCCCGCGAACATCGTCGCGGTCTTCAAGAAACGGAGCGGCGAATCGTTGTTTTTCTTTTTTGTTTCTTTCCGCGCGTATGTTTCGGAAACGCGAGCGGTTTTGTTTATTTTACGCGCGACGTACGCGCGTTTTGGACTCGACTTAATTAAACCACGTGGAAAACGTGTGTGTGTGTGTGTGTGTGTGTGTGTGACGTTTATTCGCGTCCGAATCGCATCACTCAGAGAGGAGAAAATATCCTCTCGGTATTCCCCCCTCCCGCCGCGTGACTGCTCGTTTAATGCGGGAAACCGACCACTTATTTCGAGGTTTTCATATACCTCCCCTCCCCCCCTACGTACGTACTCCCCGAAATCGCGCGTGACACGACAAACGTGTAATCCGCGAGAAGGGTTGATCCCGGTTTAGCTCACACGTACGTGTGCACGCCGTTCCGGATCTCCACGAGATTTAAGCCCCCCGGCAAATTTGAATCTGTCAATCCGAAGTGTCCAAGCGGGCGTGTCGCGCGCGCTGCGCGAGAGAATGTATAATAAGGGAAACGTTTCGAGATAATGCCATCCCGGATGTTAAAAGACTTTTTTTCGACGCTGTTGTAAGACCATGCTCGCATTCGCCCGAGCGCAAAACGTCGCTACTAATCTACGATACAACATTCGGAAGAGAGAAATTTTTTTGCGCAAAACCGAAATTCAAGCGACACACGATCGTTAAAATATCGTCGTCATTTTTTGCGCGTTGTTTTCGTGTATTTCTTACATATTTACTAAATAATTTTCACATTAAATCGATTTGGAGCTCCCGTTCGATAAGCGCTAGCAAAGCATCTATTTTTAGACGGCCGGTCGTGTTCAGGTTTTTTTATGTGAAACACTTGGCGGAGCCGAAATTGTTGCCATTACTCGCGGCGATGTGTTGCAAGATTTTTTCTTTTCGACAAAGTGAGGCGAATAAACGTCGGAAAAGTGGAAACTCGAAGAAGATCGAGCGGAAGCTCCCAATTGCATTTACGATCTTGACCGTGGAAGGAAGCGAAGCGATATTAAGACACCGGCCCTTCCCGTTCGGGAGGGGGTCGATGTATCATTTGCCGGGCGGGTCGTTAAGCGGTTTCAATTAGTTTTCCCGTGCAGGATCCCCGTCCGCACCGGGAAAACCTACCCGGGCTTAATCGCGCGGTCCGGTTTTTTCTCATAATTAGGAAAAGCTCGTTAATACATCCCGGATATCCACCCCTCCGCGTACATCATTCCCCTGGCGCGCGTTTCACCACCGGTCGTGGACGCTCTCGCGTAATTCCGTTTCGATCGAAACAATTTTGTTTTTTCGCGATTGTTGTTGACAACGCGTCGCGGCAAATGGAAAATGGCGGCAAACCGCGTTCGAAATCGACTCCGAAAAATTGCGCGAAATTTGCTCAATTTCAACCGCAATCGAACTCGTCAGATCGAACACTTTTGCTTCTCCTTGCTCCCACAAATCGCGCGATCACGAATTGAGAGAAAAATCCCGTACTTACATGCGGAAACAGATGGAAAAGTAACGCTGCTGCTCGTCACGGAAAATCGCGCGCGAAGTAAAACTGCACCGTAATGGCTGCGGAACAACTAGCGTCATCTGTAGGATCGCGTAAGAACGCGATCGGTAAAAAACCGAACTTATTTACCGACAGTTGATTAATCGACTCTGATCGACCGTAAACTCTTTGGAACAAATATTTCTTTCACGCCGAAAAATGCGATAGCGATATCTTTTCGTCGTTGTGAAAACTTAATTATTATTATTATTTGATTGCGGTAAGCTCACCGAATGAAGGACCGCCAACTGTCCAAAAAGCTCTTCTCGACGATGTAGAACGGCTTCTCCGGATCGTTGCACTTGGAGATTTCGTTCCTGTTTCTCCCGTAGTACAGATCCGTCAGCTCGTCCTTCTGCTGCCTCGCCTTTATCTTGTCGTCTTTCTTCGCCTTTTCTGCGTTCTCCATCTTTTTCTGAACACATAAAAAAAAATGTATTGTATAGCAAACGAAAGATACGTTTGAAACTGTTTTAGCTTTGTACGTCGCGAGAAAATAATATAAATTCACCTCGCAGATTGAGCACGACGGCGATCCGATAGAATATTCCTTCGAATCCGGGAAATACTTTCGAAGAATCGACCACGCTTCCTGTGGTATCACTCTTCTACTGGAATCCGCGGTCTTGAGGGAGTTGTGTTCGCAGAGCAGATCCTCGTTGAAGTTTATAACACCCTCGTTCTCCTCGTTCTCTTCCATCTCCTTCGGGCACTCGTTGCTAACGTCCTTATCCGCGTTTCTGCTCTCCTCCCGACATTCGTTGGTCTCGTGTTCCATGCCCTCCTGAAACGACTCCATGGCCAGTCTCCGCCACGATCGCAACGAATCCGTACCGATGATGTAGCTCGTTTCGGAACTGAAACGAGAGCAACGTGCCCGTGAAACGTCAGTATTTCATCAGTCTCAAAACTCTAGGAAAAAAAGTTCTTACGGTTCTTTGAACGTGCGCACTAGTTCGCTGACTTCTTTGTGATCTCGTTCAAGCGCCTGCTTGAAGCGTAACAATTTGCATCGTCTCCTCACGCAAACCTCGCACAACGACGCTTGATCCAATCGCGGACCTCCTCGATACTTCTCGTAGAGTATCTCGGCCGCCGCCGCTGGCATGCACTTCACGCGATTGACTTTCAGCGGATCAAGTCGATGATGCGAGCACATCAGATTGGAATTGTCAATCGGCGGGATACCGTCCGTGGTCGAATGCGTACTCAACCATTTCGTCAACCAATCGTTCGGTATCCAGTAATATCTGTTCCAATCAGACGTTGATTGAATCATATTGTATATATCCACTACAAACTGTCGCTTGGAATTCTGATCTTCTATCACCTTTTGCTGAAAAGAAAAAAGCAACAGTCGATAATAATAACATGAAAAACTTTGATACGTTCAAAACAGTTCGTATAAGTAGCGTTTCCTAACCTTTTCTTGTTGTTCGGCCAACAAACTCAACTCATGCTTGACGTTTTCTTGCCTAACTAGCTCACGCATCGTGCTACTAACTTGCCAATTCTCGAATTCCATCTGTAAAAAATAAAACCAAATTTGTTTTCGCCAAAAATACAACAAACAAACTATAAAAACTAAGCGTCTACATAACAAATTCTTACCTCTTCATAAAAATCTCGTTCTCCGCAACTCATAGCTCTGTGTGCAGCACCGTTTAACTGTTTGTAATTAAGTTTAACAAGTTTGACCACAGACTCCTTGATTTGAGGTAAATTTCGTTCCTGCGGAGAATTACATTTGTCTTCGCTTGCGTCACTAATAGTTTCTGAGATTTTATCTTTGATCGCGGAATCAGCATCACTTTCGGATATGTCCATTTTCGTCTCAATTCCCGAATTCAATTCTGACATCTTCTCAGAATGCTCTTGCTGATTCAACGACGTCTCTCCCGTGTCACTCTTCGGTTTCGTTTCGTCCGGAGAATCGATTTTATCTTTGACCGTAACTTTCTCCAAATCATCGAAGTTCGTCTCAGCTTCGTGTTTCTTCATCTTCATTTTCTTTATCGCTACTGCTCGTGAATCCGCTGTTAATTTTTTGTACACCAACATGTACGCCGTGTTCGACGACAGAAATCCTTTCGGAACACGTCCACGTTTCATGGGTTTCACATTATCTATAAAAAAAAAAAAAAAAAAAAAAAAGAAAAAAAAATCTGACTCTTCTCGCGCGAGAAAACACTGTGTGAAAACGCTGTTATTAAATGCAAAGTGTGTTTAATTACCATTGACCCCGTCTTCGATTCGCTTGTTCTGCATTTTTTCGACTTTATCGTCGCTAAACTGGTACCATTCGCCGCTCGAGTTGCATATATTCGCTATGTAATGGCCCGAGTACGCGGACGGACCTTTGTGACTCAACACCGCAACGAGACTGTACAAATGAGTCTGAGGTTGGCATCTGACGTATTCCGACATATCGAGATCTTCAGGAAACTGGATGTACGAATTCAATTTCCTTTTCTGCCCCGAATCTCTGTCACGTAAAATTCTGCTGTTACTTCGAGCAAGTAGAGTTACTTTGAGTCGCAAAATTAATACATAAAGTGCACTAAAACAACTTACCTATGGAACACAAAACGCATCAGTTGAATGTTCAGGGTGTCCGGAAGCGATTCTATCCGTATGAATCGCCTGGCGTCCTTTTTGTCACTGCACGTGGCACAATGATACTGATTCGCGCCTGTCAACTCTTCCTCTGAAAGATATTTATCTATCGCTTCCTTCAAGGTCGCCGCCAGTTGTAGATCTAACTCGTAGAAGGTGGTGGACGTGGGGTACTCTGTACCGCACGTCGAACAACTGTACAGAAATGTGAAATTCTTCAATTATTCATTAAATTAACGTTATTCTTCTCGATCAGTTGGTCGCGCCAGTCACCGTAGCAAATGTCTCCCATTCTTAGAATAAATATACTGGAAGGGGCATGACTAAGCTAAACAATGTTACAGATCCGCGACAAGGATAAACATTTATCCAATATTCGCGGATATTCTATTTATCCTTGTATGTTTGTGATTTTAGAGCAAGAAAGGAAGAGAGAAAAAAGAAAAGAAGTAAACTTATGGGAAATTTCTTGATATATGACGACAGATGTAAATAAAGAAAAGCCATACCACTTCCAGTATACATGTTCTAAGATCCTACCATGTTTTTCATCGTCAAGATCGGCATCATCATCGGATTTTAGGACAATTTTCTCATTTGCTTTCCACTTCAGAAAACCCACCAATTGATATAGCTGTATCTTCCCTGGCTCAGCCTCTGCAGCATCTGCTTCAGTTCTGAAGTTTGCTGCAGCTTTCCTTCAATGTGGCACAGCAGCAGCTTGGAGAATTCCTGAGCATCCTGTTGCGTTCTGGTGTCCAAGGATAAGGCGACAGCAAGATTCGTCGGATCAAGAAGGTTCTGATTTCCAAACTGCATCATTGCGAAGATATATTGCAACTGGCCCACTGCAGTTGTAGGATGATAAGGCAGACCTGTTTTCTTTGCCTGGTCCAGTGCTTCCCTCTCCTCCGGATCTTCCGTAATATCCCATTTGTATATTATTCTCCTATCATCGTTAAATTTGTTTTAAAAAATATATTTAAGATATGACAGAACTAACATAAAGAATTAATACAGCACGCACCTCATGTCCTCATTGTGAAACCACATTTGAATTAAGCTATTGACATAACAAGTAGCGCCTAGATTTTTTAAACCAACATACTGAGTTGGATCTCGTAGTTCAGACAGAGAACTTTCCAGAGACATTACTTCAGCTGGCTGAGATTTCAAATACTTTTCTTCTCCTAAGCCTGTTAAACATTGTGGATTATTGGTGCAGTTACGCCTGAAACATGTATCTCAAGTAGAATCTATTTGTAACAAATGTTGTTAGTATTCACAAAAGTTTGTTCTTACATCTTAGAATTATTAGAAACTTACTTGCAATTTACACAACTCTTCAATCCAATCCTATATGCAGTCTCTAAGTGTATTTTTTCAATTTGTTCAGGGCTGACAACTTCTACCCAAGCCCAAGCCAACTTATCAAAATCAGTTTTTTTAGTCGGTGGCATATCTATAGATATAAAACAGAGATATAACATATATCATTATTATTATTGAGAAAACAAATAGAACAGTCACTATGTTACATATAAAAAACATTATAATTAAATGTTTTTTTGTTTTTTTAAACATAAGGTATATAAAAGTTGACATATGGAAACAATTATTTGCTCACATACACATAAACACACGCACACACACATGCACACTCTCAATTGTATAATAAAATCTTTATACATCTGTATGATTTAAATTATTTTACATATAAATTTTTACATACATACAAATTTTTTGCTAACTATTAAATAATATTTTGCTTTGCAAAATTATACTTATCAGTCTGGCAGAAATTTCGTTATCAAGAAAAACTCGTCTTATTATTAAAAAAAACAAAAAGTATTGTAGCAATCGCAAACAATTCAGACAGAATGAAAATAAAGAAAAAAAAGAAACTGATGATCCAATCACGCGAGACTCGTACTGTCACATGAGTGTTCGAGAAAACAGAAACAACAAACAACCAAAGTGCACAAAATACGTTTTAATGCCAAGTGCATACTTGTCTCCGACTTTTCTCGGCACTGTCGAGAGGTTATGGACACGGCACCGCTGTTACTCCCGCGTCATTATCTCGCGATTCATTGAAATCGCGCTTCTCACGTTATCAGTCGCCACGATTCCGCCGATCCGATACCACAAACGCACTCAACATCCACCGTGCTCGTTAGAAAAATACGAAAAAACCTTTGCGAAAACGGGCAACTGTATCGTTCGCGATCCGCCGCCATATGCAATCAGCGCTTCCCGCGCTTGCGCGTACCGTTCGACGCGCCACACACAAAGCGTTCCGAAATCCCATTTGTCGGGAGTTTTGGAACGCTTGGAACATACAAGAACGCCATATTGATTTGAAGTATCGTTCATCGGTATTTTACAGCATTTATTCTCCCATTTGTGTCTCTCATCGCGTTCTCCAAAAACAATTTAATTTGTTTGAGCAAAGTTTTGAATTTTTTTAAGTGAAAATTTAAAAAACGTTATTCGTCGAACACACAAAGTTATCGAACTCATTTGTAAAATAATAAACATCTCTAAACAATAAATTTCTAGACAGTTACACATTTTACATTTTTCATTTCGTCCTAATCCTTGATATTGTGCGTCTTTCGAAAAACAGAAGACGTAAGATCTGTACAAACATTTAATTTGAATCAGATAAGCGTAGGTAGATATCGCTGTTTTTTCTGGGTGTGATTTAATTGGTGAACAACCGGCACCGGTGCGGTATCGAACGATAATCAAAATTTCGCGAGAGTGTTGCACAATTTTCAAACCGATTAAACGCCAAGATCGCGTGAAAAATGTCTAACAAGTTTCTGTATTTCGCATTCGGTAGTAATTTACACGCCAAAAGAATACGGCGAAACAATCCGACTGCGGTGAAGAGAGACATCGGTTACATAAAGGTAATTAAGGAGAGGAAAGATAACGGAGGACGTAAGATACTGTATACTGTTTTATACAATATCTTGTGTATACATACAATGACTAGCGAATTTAAAACAAAAGAGATAAAAGAAATACGTGGAAGTAAAATTCTGAGACCAAAACTAATATGAAAAAAAAAGTTGCACACTTCTTGATATTTTTTTAATACGTTTATTGCGAAACAGAATTTTAGACTAGATTTTAACACGTATTCCGAACTGTGGCGCGGAGCGGCAGCGACGATCGTGGAAACCGATGATTCGGTTGTATGGGGTGTGATCTGGGAGATAGACAATTGCGACTTGTCCGCTCTGGATCGTCAAGAAGGTGTTTCAAATCAAATATATCGTCCATTGTTTGTGGATGTTGAAACTCCCGACGGTACGATCCACAATTGCCGAGTGTATCAACAATGCGACAATCCGAAGGAACACGTGAAACCGGCGGATCTTCCGACGAACAGAAGACCCTCGCCACTTTACATGTATTATATCACTTATACGCAAACTTGATCATTTTATTTTTCAACTCACGTATATTAAAGTACTCGCTTCGTTACGTAGAAACTTGATAGTAAAAGGTGCGGAAGCGAACCAACTTCCTGCTGATTACGTAAAATTCTTGAAAAGCGTTCCCCACAACGGATACGAGGGAGAATACGGTATCAGGTAAGCTTAAGGTTGAGTAATTACATTTGTACATCCTCAGAAAATTTGATTTTTATAACAAACAGTTGCGTATAATCTTAGAAATTTTTTTTTCGTCATTTTCCCATACATTAAAAATTACAGTAACAAAAGTATTACTGTACGTACTTATCTTTTGTCTGTAACGACACTCTGTGACGATGCAACGGTGTCCTCTGTTCTCTTTTCCATGGTAATGTACAACGACGCGTCATAGCCTTTCTCTGAATCAAGATTGACGTCTATGATGGTTTTGTTATGCGCATTCTTTTGGTAATACGGATCGAGAATCACATGTTCCAGCGCGGTCTGAGCCGTCATTTCGTCTAGTTTGCGTCGGGGGATCTTCAGTTTCAAATACTGTCTCTTGTTCATCTGATGATCAACGTGTACGCATTTATGGAAAAAAACGTAAAACATGTGTCGTTTTGATACAAACGTAACATTTTTTGTATGTAAATAAGTTGAAAATAAAAAAATATTTACAATATCTCCGCGTTTTACTCACATAGACATTCAGTTCGAGTTTATAATCCAGATCGATCTCTGGCCAGCTTTGCTCGAGCACGTCTTTCTCCAAGTTTACTTCGTTGCTGTCTATCAGATGATGCTTCGCCGCGCAGAAATTGGCCCACAATTCGGATGCGAAATGCGGTGTAAATGGAGCGAGCATAATAATTTGAACAGCCAGCGCTCGTTCGAACTGGCGACTTTTTCTCGAGCACTCGGTGTTCTTAACTTTTCGCAAGCTGCACAATCACAAAATCGATTCGAAATCTTATCCGCTATGCGTGGTGCTGTAACGCCAGAGTGTTGTTTACCTGTTCGTGAGACCCTGCATTCTGGATATCGCTATACTAAACTGCTGCGACTCCACTATGTTATATGTCACCTTCTTCAGAAAATAATTCCGACTGTCGAACAAGTACGCGTCATACTCGGCAAATTCGGGATCGGTAGGCTCACTCTTAAGTTCCTCCAGCGACATGTTGTCGCGTTCGCTTCGAAATTGTCTAACGGTAATCCATAAACGATTCATCCAGTTTTTTATACCGGGAACAGCTGTAAAAACAAACAGAAATAAATAGAAACAAATGTTCTGACAAACTGTCGTCGTTTAAGAAAGTCGGTGTCTAACGTACTGTCTTCTGACCAATTTCTCGTGGACGTTGGCGCGACATCAGCCAATATCAGCAATCTAGTTGTATCCACGCCGTATTTGTTCAACAGATTAAGGGGATCAATCCCGTTGTGTTTCGATTTCGACATCTTTTCCCAGGACACAACAACGGATTCACCGTGCTTGGTCGTGCATTTATCTTCCTCTTGCACTACCTCGCTTTCCGGCACATATTTACCGGTGCTTTGAACTTTATATGTTTTACCCATCACCACTCCCTGCACGAGAAGCTGTCTGAACGGTTCTGGACAAGGTAAGAGACCCTCCGAGTGTAGAAAGTAGTTCATAAACCTTGCGTAGTACAAATGAAGCACACCTGAAAGATAAAACGGAAAACGCTGATTTGGAAACTTGAATGAGAGCGACTCAGCGATTGAGAGAACGTGATTGTCTCACCATGTTCCTTTCCACCTATGTAAAGATCCACGGGAAAGTTTTTTCGGACCTTTTCCACCGAGAACATCTCCTCGGTATTATCGGGATCTATGAACCGCAGAAAGTACCAACTGCTATCCACGAACGTGTCCATCGTGTCGGCCTCCCTCATTGCCTTTTTCCCACACGTAGGGCACGCCGTTTTCAACCAGCTATTAGCTTTGTGAAGCGAAAAGTTCTTGGTCGACGCGTACCTCGTCGGCAACATCACAGGAAGATCGGCGCGAGGCACCGGTTGAACGCCGCATTTTTCGCAATGAACAACGGGTATAGGCGTGCCCCAGTACCTCTGTCTGGAGATTAGCCAGTCCTGCAGTCTGGAACTCACCGGGTAACCGCCTATTCCCCACTTCCTCGCTTTCTCGAGCACCTCGGCCAATTTTTGCTGTTGCTGCTCGTAGCTGCGTATCGAGTGCCGGATGAACGGTATCCCGACCAACTCGGAAAATCGCATATCGTCCATCGACGCCGACGGTACGCCCAACCGGGTGTCTCTCCACGGCGGGTAAACGACTTTGTCCGTGACGAAAACCGGCAACTCTTCGCCAGAAAACGGATTCACCACTTTCGCATTCAAACGCTTTATGTCAGCATCTACGTCGTGTGTGTGTTCTTTACGATGTAATATGCTGTCAGGAGATACGGCTACGAACTTCGCGTACTCGATAAACTCTGGCGCGTCCGTCCACAAGTTTATCGTTCTGGGAAAGTCTGGGATCTCGGACACCAATTGAAAATCGATACTGACGCCAGTGCATTTGCCTATCCAGTGTTCCTGCATCTTTGTGATATCTTTCCATTTCTTCAGAGTCGGATCCTGTAAACCTTCCCATAAATCTCTGTGAAACGCAAGCGAGCAATTAACTTGGAACAAATTGGACTACTTTACAGACTACAGCGTAAGAAAATCCTACTTTGCAAAAGCTGTCGTTCTGATGAACCACTGCTTCAGCAATTTTTTCTCCACTCGCGCGCCGGATCTCCAGGATCGCTGATTCAAGTCCACCTGTTCTTCAGCTAACACAGTTTGATCGACAGGATCCCAGTTGACATAGGCTTCTTTCTGATAAGCCAAGCCTCTTTCATACAACCTGAGAAACAACTCTTGCGTCCACTTGTAATAATCCGGATTGCAAGTGGCGAATTCTCTGTCCCAATCGAAGGAATAATTCATCAATCTCATTTGATCCTGCATCGTCATTATGTTCCGATTCGTCCAAATGGCGGGATCGATGTTCCTCTCGACAGCAGCGTTTTCCGCCGGCAACCCAAACGCATCCCAACCCATGGGATGAATTACTCTCTTGCCTGATAAAAATTTTCCACGTTCGTTAATTTTCGTTGATAGTGTTTTACTCTCTTGATATTCTATGAACATTTTTGGAATATAAAAAATGAATGTTTTCTAAAGCTCACCTTTCAGTCTATAGAATCGAGCTACTGTGTCGCTTATTGTGTAAACTCTGACATGACCCATGTGCAAAGTGCCAGATGGATATGGAAACATAGACAGAACATAGAACTTATCCGCATCATCTTTGGGAGTATAACTGTAAGAATTGACTTTATCTTTCCAATAATTTTCAATGTCTTTCTTTACTGACACGGAGCACTCTGAAATCTGAAAGAAGTTCCATTTTCTTATTAACATTGAAGAGTTCTCAAAATTTATTTTAATCAAACACATGTTTATATACAAATTTTTTTTGTACAAACAAAGATCAATTAAACTCTTTACGTGAAAGCAACAATAAAAATTAAAGAATTTAAATACCGATAGCATATCCACAGCGGTCGCCACTTGCCGGCGAAAATCGCAAGATCTGAAAAATCTCTGTGTTTTGCATCGTGACAACACTTTGAGGGAGTAAAAAATACTCTGCACCATTTTGTATAAATTTCTATTAGTTTAAATAAAATATATATGATCGCTGTTTTTGTCTTATGTTTGAAGTGTAAATTATTGCAGCATGCACGCTGCCATCTTGTATACAACTCGAGTCAAACGAGCGTTTATAAATTAAATTATTTTATTTGTTTTGTCACCTTTGAATGTTAAATATTATTGCTCTTGAATGTCACTAATAATTATTCTTTCTGAGAAAACATTTGTTTTTGGACAGACCCATAAAAGAATGTGTAACAGCAAAGAGAAGAATGAAAAATCTCAAAAATCTCTTCTTCTCTCTGCTCCAGTCTTCTCTTTGATTTGGAGCAGATCTCAGTTCGATCGCATTGGTCTGTTCAGCTCGTTGATCGACGTGATTGGTCAACTCGACGAATTGGTGCGAACGCAACCGTGACGAGCGATCATTGTAGACAGTGCCTAAAAGTAGCTGTTTCCGGTTTTCCCATGTTCTTTTTCCGGTGTTCGTCGCGTGAGCAAGTTGGTGAGTGAATGTCACGCGATTTAGATCTTTCGGAAGTTCTGACATCGTACGTCTTATGTATTTTGCAGCAATAAAAACGCAATGCGTTTTGTATTTTGTATCCTATTTACCTCGCATGTGTCAATCGTAAAATAATTTTATTTTTTCGTTAGTTTACATCATCAGACAAAGGTTAGAATCTGAGGCAGCGCTTCGGAGTTTTGTTTTTGTTGTTGTAAAAATTTTTTTCGACCTTTTGTCGGCACGAGAAGTCAGTGAAATTTACGTAACAACATTTGAAATGTGCGTCTAAACAAGGATTAAATTACTTGTAATTAATTGATTGCACAAACTACAGATTCTAACCTCTCGTTTCAATTAATGAAGTTTTATCGGTGACATAGAAACAATTCGTTTTAACATAAAAACAATTTAAAATCTAATTACAACGTTTGTTAAGTATTAACGTGATCAACATTGTGCAGATAATAAATATCAACCATGGGCAAGGGAAATAATATGATCCCTAATGGCCATTTCCATAAGGATTGGCAAAGATACGTTAAGACTTGGTTCAATCAGCCGGCGAGGAAAATCCGCCGTAAAGTGAAACGCATCAAGAAAGCCAGATCTGTTGCACCTAGGTATGTACATAAAAAATACTTGTTTATACTTTGATGTTGGTTTTTCTGTATGTTAAGTTTTATAAACATACTTGGTTCAAATGTCTTCATTATCTGCAGTCAATTGTTCTTTTTTTTAGACCCGTGAATCTTCTAAGACCAGTTGTGCATTGCCCAACATTCCGCTATCACACCAAGGTTCGCGCCGGCAGGGGTTTCACACTGGCTGAACTGAAGGCGAGCGGTTTGAACAAGAAATTCGCCAGGTCTATCGGGGTCGCAGTCGATCCTCGTCGTCGCAATAAGTCAATCGAGTCTCTGCAAACAAATGCTCAACGTTTAAAGGAGTACAGGGCTAAATTGATTCTCTTCCCGATAAACGAGAAGCATGTGTGTAATTTTTTGTGACGTCTTGATTACAAACTGGTGCTGAAAAGTTCTTTTTTTTTTTCGTGACAATCGTGTGTAAATGTTTCTTTTTTCTCTTGCAGCCTCAGAAGGGTGACGCGACCGAGGAAGAAAGAAAACTCGCGGTTCAAGTCAAGGGTGATCCTATGCCCATCAAACATCAGGCGGCCGCCAAGTTGAAGACCCGTCCCGTTACCGAGGATGAGGCCAAGTTCTCAGCGTACGTGACTCTTCGCAAAGCGAGAGCGGACGAACGTTTGGTCGGTGTTCGCGCGAAACGCGCCAAGGACGCTTCCGAGAATCCCGATGATGTGACAAAGGTTGCTAAGGACAAGAAACCGAAAAAGTAATAGCTCTATGACATATTTTCCTTGTGTAAATAAAACAAAATAAAATCTTTCTTTGAGGGAAAGTAATTCTGTATCTTTTTTTCCGTGAACCATCTCGCTTATTTATCGCGTTTGACGTTACCGATCACGGGCACGTGAGGTTCTTGTTTACCCAAACGGTCGCACGTGCGTTGTGTCGCCACGATAGTTCGTCTGTCATGTATGTTTCGATAATTTGTTATATATATTGCAAGTTGGAGAGAAATTTAAACCTGTTAGAGCGACGAAGGAATATTGGATTATCGTGAGCTTTGCCGTCGTCGATGTTAATCGACGAACTGTGTCAAAACGGGGATTAAATTTAGCCTCGTTTAAAGCTAAATCCTCGAGGAATACGACGTTTTATAGGTTATAGCAGCAATGCGAGGAGAGACGATGTTTCTCGAGAAAAACTGATTCTGTGATTCGGAGAATTAAGTTTACTTAATTCCGAATTACTAGACGTGATGGAGTTGAAGGTGTGGGTGGAAGATATACAGCGTATCGTGTGCGGCGTTACCGAGAACACTACCTGTCAGGTAACGTGTCAAGCGTGTATTGTTTTATTTTTATTTCACACTGCGTCTCCTCTCCGTTGTTTTTTTCTCTTTATGTTCTTTTAAAAATACAATTGGTCATTTTTTCATAAAAGATACTACTGATAACGACGTTATTTTCAGGACGTGGTGTACGCTCTCGCTCACGCCACAGCCCAAACAGGTAGATTCACCTTGGTCGAGCGATGGCGAAACAACGAACGTCTGCTAGCCCCATACGAGAATCCTCTTAAGGTCAGGCAATTTTCTGATGTTTGAAGTGTGATAAAATAATTTGTAATTTATACGTAATAAAACTGTATGTATTAATTTTTGGAGTAGATCTTGATGAAATGGGGCGAATATGCTTCGGAAGTTCAACTGATTTTGAGACGCTCCACGCCAGAAAATAACAAAACAAATGCATTACCATCTCGAGCACATACTTCACGAACAAACGGGTTGCCAGTTTCGTTATCTGAACAAGGAACGGGTAACAATAATACGCAAGATGACAACAAAAACATGTCCGGTAGTCAGAGCTCGGAATTTGACGAAGTGCAAGGAGGATTGGAAAGGAACAGAGACACCAGGAAATCGCTCACATTCAGCGGATTTCATGGAGGTATCACAGAAGGCGGTACAGAAGTGAGTCCAATCTTAATGAGAAACAATGTATATATATATATCTAAATTTAAATTGCAAGCATACAAAACAAAAATGTTACTTTAGATTCAAATGGAAAATGTGGCTGTAGTTCAGCCGACACCGCATTTAAAGAGCAAGGACTTAAATATTCGAAAAAACGTTCAAAAACCTGCTCAATCGCCAACAAGAGGAAGCAATAATGAAAGTAAATTACTTATTCTATGCAAAAAAATTTATATTATCCGTATCGAGACATTTATTTATCTTACGATTTTATAATCAACCGGACTGTTTTAGTAGCTACGCACTTGTCGCAGAAGAAGGTGCGCGAGGTTCCACCTTACAGAGAACCGCCGGGTCCAGCCTCGCCGCCGTTGCGAACTTTGCCTCCGTACCGAGACCCGCCGCCTCCGAACTTAAACAGCCCCGGAAGATCGCAGTTCGCGCCGGGCACCAACAGCGGAAGTCCGCACATGCACAAAGACGATCAACCGTCTTCTAGCAGTTCCGTGAAACTTAAACGAAATCTCATCCAGGTCTTTTGTCTATTAAACAAACGTGTTTGACATAAAATATGTAAAATTGCATCTAACGTGCGCGCGTTGTTTCACAGGAATTCCAAGACACAAAATTACCTACTCAATCCGTCAATCCACTCCCCGCTACAGCACAGACCATGACAACTGTCGCCTATACTCAAAGATACGTCGAACTGATAAGACTAGTCAATAAACAGAGAGACACTATTAATGCTCAGCAAGCTGATCTTACGAAGGTGAATAAAAAAGTAAATATATCTGTTTTCTTTAACAATTGATATGACAAAAAAAATATTTTCGATATTTTGCTTGCCTGCAGTTCGATGCGGAAATATTGTACTGGGAAACGAAGAACAGAGAGCAGATGCATCAAATGGATTATATTTCGCAGGAAATGAATCGCATCGAATCCACCGGCCGTATCATTGAAGAACAAGTATGATGTCTTTTGTATTGTTTAACTGTGCTATCGTTGCAATTACGATTGTTGTTTGTTTTGATCAGCTCAAGGAATTAGCTCACGTGGAAGAAGAGAGCGAAATAGTTCGACAGCAAGAGAAAACGCTAAAATCGGAGATAACATTGCTCAGATCGAAGCTCGCCAATTGCGAAACGGAACTGCTGCAATGTAAAAACAAAATCAGGTAAGATTTGTGCGTTGAAATGCAAAATTGTGAAGACATCTCTGACGGGCGTAAACGATCACAGGCTAGTCATGGAGGAGCTCGCGATAGAACAGCACAACATAAATCGCGAAACGGATGAGCGACAAGTGATGGAGCGAAAGATAATCGGCGAGGTGGAACACTTGCAAAGTGAGGTGGAACAGGTCAAACGCGCGACCGAGTTGGCCTCGCAGCACGCGGAATCTCTCAAGTTAGAAGTGGTGAATTTGGAGTCGACCATCGTCGAGAAGAAGTTACAGGTGGAAAGATTGGTGGCCGACATGAAAGAGGCGAATCTGCAGAGCTTGGCTGCTGCGTGTTCGGACGAGCAAGTCAAATCTTTGTTAGAAGGTATTTGTGCTTCACGAAGTTCTTGCAAGTTTAATTTTCTCTCTTGTGGTTGAAACAAATCCTTACCTGTTACATTCAGGCGCCCACAAACCCGGGAGCACTCGTAAGATGATAGGATCGCCGAGACAACTGGAAACTGCGGTGCCTACAAGCAAAAATCCACATGGCGTCTGGGTGTAAATAAAGAGAACCGGTATACCTGATCTGTTGTTTCATGTGAGAAGTATATCAAAGAGTACACATATCGAAATATATATATATATATATACAATAGAAATATATAGAAAACAAAAAAAATATATATATATATTTCTATGTTTATTTTAGTAAATATTTAAAAGTATTTAAAAGCGATCGTTTCATTTTTTTTTTCATCATTTTTATCGCGGAGTAATTGATATTGTTGTTACACATGCCATTGGCTAGATATAATTTATTGTTCGTCTCTCGAGAAATTATTCGATGTTATACGCGTTATCGATCTTGTTTCACACTTGACTCTCTCGAATTACACAGCGTGTCACTTATTTACAAAATATTTGTAAGCTGTTACATAAATCGCATATTTTCATAAATACTTAGCATATCCTACATGCAGTTATTATAGAAAAGAGATAGCAAGAAGTGTTTTTCTAGTGTTCTCGTGCGTAGATGATGATTGAAAATCAAAATTACTAATACAATATCACATCAAGAATTACACTTATTATCAAGAAATCTTTTTTTGCCATAATAGACTTATTTATAGCAGTTTTATAGTTAAGCTAGATTCTCTCTCTTTAAGTTAATAATGTGTCTCCATACACAAATATGCTGCACGAAGTATTTTTACTATTTTCTCTGTGTATGTTTGTATGCTGTGCGTCACACAAGAGTAGAAGTTTTTTTTTATATAAGTGTACTACGTGTTTATACAATATATTTCTGTTAACATTTAAGATTTTTTTATACAGTTTTACCACGTGAGAGATAATATGTACATCTTGTGTAGTCAAATTGCAAAATATATTATAATTAAATATTTCAACAAAAATCTATGTTGAGAAAAATTAATTTCCCATTCTGAAAAAAAAGCGGATCAACATTTTTGGTGAATTTTTCCTGATCATATCCAGTCCTATGTGTTTGTTTTTCAAAACTCATTGCCACACAGTACCGAAAATCCATAGTTCACGTTACGTAAGTATAGATTGTCAGTGCTGACGGTGAAGTTTGACAGGGGGATTTGTTTTGTTTCGCGGTAACCGGCGCGTGGCGGTACTTTGAAGTAAGTCTCGGCAGCTGTAATTGTCAATTTGCTTAGACGAGATGAGTTTGTGGGTCGACAGATATCGTCCAACGACACTTGACAAGTTGGATTATCATCTCCAACAAGCGGAGGATCTGAAAAACATGGTAATTATTTTATATTCGACGCGTGTACGCGTTGCGAGAGAATAAGGTTATAGTTGATTTTGGCGCGCGTTTTCCAAAAGTCAAAATTTTGACTTTTGGAAAACGCAAACATAAATAAAGTGACATGACATTTCAAAAAAACATGATTGGAAAAGCAAACAACAAGATCCAAAAGTGTTTATTTATTTCTTTTTTTTCAAACTACAGGTACAAAAACGAGATTTTCCACATTTGTTAATACACGGTCCTCCCGGTGCGGGAAAGAAAACACGAATACTGTGTATTCTAAAGGAGCTTTACGGGAACGCGGCTGAGAGATTGAAAGTGGAAAACATGCAATTTGAGGTGCGACTCATTATTTCTCATTGTAGTTATAAACCAGAGTTGAGGATTAGATTTTCTGTCAATTGTAACACCTTTGATACTCGAACTGTCTGAGTTAATGCAAAAAAGTAATTAAAAAACACATAATTTTTTTCTAGACAGCATCTAAAAAGAAGTTAGAAATAATGACAATCTGTAGTAATTATCACACAGAAGTAAATCCCAGTGATGCGGGGATACATGATAGAATTGTTGTTATGGAGTTGATAAAAGCCACTGCTCAGACGCATCACATAGATGTCGGTCAAAAGAACTTCAAAGGTATGAAAAATATACCTTGAAACATTCTTCTAACACAGCGTTCTAATATAGTGCAAACAATTTCTATAAAGATCAAAATATCAATGCTCTTTACGCATAAATAGTGGTGGTGCTGTCGAACGTCGATCAGCTCACGAGAGATGCGCAGCACGCGCTTCGTAGAACAATGGAGAAGTACATCAATTCCTGCCGATTGATCCTTTGCGCGAATTCGACGTCGAGAGTGTTGCCCGCGATTCGATCGCGATGCGTGCGAATCCGAGTTCCCGCGCCAACCGCCAGCGAGATAAAAGCTATCTTACAATCGATTTCAAAACGCGAGGGGCTCACTCTGCCCGATGAATTAGCCAGTCGTATAATCGAGGCCAGCAACAGGAATCTGAGACGAGCGATACTAATGCTGGAAGCTTGTAAAGTCGAGCAGTAAGTAACTACCACAAATAATCACACGATCAGATGTTGACTTTTGAAGTGAATCACTTTCAGAAATAAATGACTTTCATTATTTACTTTGCACAATTTCAACAATCGTTTCTCTTCCAGATATCCGTTCACTGCCGATCAAAAAGTGACGGAACCCGATTGGCAAGTGTACATACGAAACACGGCCGTAATGATGATCTCGGAGCAATCCGCCAAGGTACTTCTGAATGCGCGCAATCGGTTCTACGATCTGCTCACGCGATCGATACCGTGCGACGTGATATTCCGGGGTTTGGTGCAGGAATGCATAAAAAATTGCGACGATCAGTTGAAGAGAGAAATTATCGACGTTGCGTCCGAGTATCAGCACAGAATGATACGCGGCTCGAAACCTATTTTTCACTTAGAGGCTTTCGCCGCGCGATACATGGTGATTTGTAAGAAGTATCTCGAATCGTCCTTGGAAGGTTTCATATGAAACAAGAGCATTTAATTTAATTGTATTTACACATATTATTTCTTATATTTTTAAACAACGATACAGTGATTGTAATAAATTAAGTACACGCTATAATAAAACAAGATAAACCCTTCAACCTCTTCTAAATAATTTATAAATATGCTATGAAATAAGAAAGGATTTATGGAACAGGCGTTAATCAAGTAAATTTTATTCTTGTAATTATATATCTCACTCATATACAATAATACTCTTGAAACTAACCTGAACTTATTTGATCAGAATGTGATCCGGCAGTACAGCTAATTTTAGAAAAATTTCCTGATTTGGTTTATAACATATGCTTACAGTGAAGCAAGTATAAGGGCAGAAATGACTCCCAGAGCAGATACCACATATCCAGTGCTATAGACTTCCTTAATTGACAGAAACATTCCAAAATCCCAAGCCTGTGTGCAAATGTAAGAAAATTACAGATAACATTATACTAAAATGCACATCTACCATACAATTATTTAATTGTCTCGTACCATATGACGAAGACCATTGAATGTGTGGTAAGTTAGAGGTAGCGCGAGCAAAGTCTTGCCAACAAACAGCACAGGCAGAGGTAAACACAAGTTGTCCACCATTTCTATGAAGCACGGTATTCCGCCTGGTATAAACAAAGTGCCTGCAACGTACAAGTTACATATTTTGTACCAAATACAATTGCAACTTATATTGTTTTAAGAATGTTTTAAAAAGAGGATTATTGTACCTAAACCAAGAAACATCGAGTAACTGGCCAGTGCTATGCCCGTGGCACGATGCGTTACCGACAACAACGTCGTTAATTGAACTTGATAAATAGATAAATGTGGTGACAGCGGTCTCTTCAGACGCATGTTCTTCTCATCGTGAGACTCGCAAACTTGTTGCTCGCGCGAGGGATTCGAGACCGCGACGCCGAGAGGACTGAAACATTTTCGATATTCCGTGTCGTGGCATAACAAATTGTAACAAAAGTATTTATTTTTCATCGTTTGTCACATAAGTGACAGTTATGTAAATGTAAGGTTATTGTTATGTAAGGTCTCACCTGCACGTGTACAGACCTCGGAAATATCGAAGATCGACATTGCGCCGGCAGAGAAGTCTAAAAGGAGACGAGATATCACTTTAATACAATCGCGGAAATCGTTTAAATAAAAATTAATTCACATTTTTCGCGACACATATACCTTGTGTAGACCAGAGCCATGTTCGTGTACACGCTGTATTTTCGACGAAGGATAAAAACAAGCAAACGTCAGAAGCTCGAGAACGCCGCGATGTCCACGTGTCGCGCGCCTGAGCCAAACAAAGCAATCGCGGGCGGCCGTGCCGCTGTGGCCGCTCTTGCTTCTCTCGCTCAGTTTATGCCCGGAGGTACGTACATGTATGCAAGGATGTGTTACGTATTGTACCGCATTGGGGTTAACTGTGATTCCGCTTAGCATTGTTATCAAGGTACACCATGACATTAATCTGGCGAGATTTTGTTTAACACAACAACAAAAAGATTACGATTGCGGAAAAAGGACCTTGACATTGTCAGACGATCTTTGAGAATTGCTGTTTTTCGTTTCCTCGACAGCTTCGTGAAAACCGTTTGACCTATAAAAAGCACGATGTCAAGGAACACTCGTTTTTTCGCAATTCTCTCGTTCTTCCCAATGGAATGCGAATTTGTTTCTTAAAACCGTCAACATTCAACTAGGCGTGTTCCGATAAAATTTTATTGCGTAATGAACTCGGACTGTAAGGTCATATGTTTCAAATGTAATATTATGTGTGACAAAGTGGGCGAGAGAGCGAAAGAGAGAGAGAGAGAGAAAGAGAGACACAGTTATTTGTATTTTACACATTAAAATAAGTGTTCGCAGAAATTTTAGACGATTCGGACTAATTATGACCGGTTCAAACTGTTCGAATAATTTGCTCCGCGCGCCGTGCAATTAAAATCAAATTAAAAATTGTTTAAATTCGAATTCGGTCTTTGACGCTACTTTATAATACAATTTATTCATATTTACTGTAGCAAATTGCGCTAGAAACCTTTTTAGTGTTTCTAAGCTTTGCTTTATGTAATCCTATTGTGATAACCAAAGTCTGCGCAGTGTGTTTTTTCAGTGCTAGATTGCACGAGAGCATCCAAATTGACCAGTCGTGATTTGGAAATCATGAACAAATTGTCAAATTGTGATGTCTGCGTGCAATTCAGCACAAAGAAAAAACATTGTGCGTGCCACAGGTTTAATGTATTCTGTCATTTTGACTCACAGGAGAGAACGGAGGAGAAGGGAGATCTTATAATGCACAATTTCTAAAGGGCTCAGAGAGAAGTAACAATGACTGAAAGCAAACTGTAAATTAGTGATATGTATATATAAGGCTAAGAGGTAAGTTTTTATTATATTTAATAAGAGTATTTAAGCAGTAAACAAGAGCACTAATGTATAATATGAAACATTTGAAATATTTTCTAGATCTGCCTTTTCCTCCATTATGCTGGCTATGTTTAGTTTAATTGAAAATCATTCAATCTCAACAAATATCACATCTTCGAACGAACGAATCTACAACAACAAACAAATTCTCAATGTATTTTTTTTTTAAGGCATAACTACAAACACTATGGTGATAGCTTAGTAATGTGCCTTTATCTTCGATATTTCAAGTTTACTATGACAGTGAGTATATATAAAATATTGCAAGAGATTTTATTTGGAAAAAATAACAATTTTTCTTGGAAACCCATGATAAAAGTGATTGTTTTGTATTTTCAAGGATACGTCTTGACACATTTTAAAGAAATTGTGGTACGTTTCTCAACGATATAACCATAAAAATGGATAGCTCAGAATACGAAATGGTGAGAAACATGACTCTCCTCTTTTTCTTTGAACGACTGATGGATAAGGGTGGCCCGCGCACACTGCACGATCTGAGTTGCCAGTTTGGGGCTAAAGGATTTACAAAGGAAATGCGTCAAATAGCAGGCGGATCGCAAAGTGGCCTTAAAAAATTTCTAGCTCAATATCCAGCACTGTTCCTGATCGATGGCGATTACGTGTCTGTCAATACGTTTCAGCCAGTTGTTGAGGAGGATAGCGGAAGTAAAGTGGGCAAACGCGACTACGCTCGTGAGGCGGTGGAATACTTTACAAATAAACTGTTGCAATATGGGGTGGGCACTGAGGTGCCTATCAAGAGTCTTCTGGGTCATCGATCGCAAGCTTCACCGGAAGTCAGACACATATCCGGTCAACACTACAAGGAATTTCGTGATTTTCTGTTAAGGTACCCCGATGCATTTTTAGTCACTGAAGATAATGTAATACTGAAGCAATATGAAGGCATGAAACCGGAACCTTTTCACGAGCTAGAACCGGACATCCCGATAGATCCGGATGTTACAGCAAAACTGCTAGACTTCTTCTGCGCCTGTATCGAGCAGAAAGGACCAATTCTTATAGATAAGTTATTCAATACAGTCAATGAGAAATTCTCCCATGAGAATTGGACGAGTATATTTAAGACGCCACAGGATCTATCTACTTTTATAAAGATGTTTCCAGATGCTTTTCACGTGCAAACAAATCTGGTAACATTGATAGGACGACCAAAATCTTCAGTTACAGAATCTGTAACCGCAAAACCGAAGACCACAGGCGGCAATCAACGCAATCAAAGCAATAGTGCGCTTCACACAAATAATGCGATATCGGTCGTTTCACCGAGTAAAATTCAATTTTCTCAGTTGCCTCTAAATCAGTCGGAGACTGTTTGCAACAATACCGCATCTCAACACAATTCACTGCAAAATGCACACACCAGCGTGGAAAGCAATAATAATTCGCCACCTGTTAGTTTGCAACAACAGACTCTCAAGCAGAGATTCAACACAATCGTTATGAGAACTCTGGCTGATAATACGGAACGAGATCGCAGTCTACAAGCCGCTCAAATGGGTGACGCGTGGAAACTAAAAGTGTTACAGCAGACGAGAGTGATAGCGACGTCGCGAGAGAGTCTTCAAATTATAGAAGATATAATAAACCCTCGGAAGTCTCCACCTGATGGCAAAGTGGTCGTTTCTTTCGATTGTGAGGGTATAAATCTTGGTGTTAAGGGACAATTGACTCTTGTACAAATTGGTACAATGAGTGGTCAAGCATATGTGTTTGACTTGTTTACATGTCCGAGTATTGTTCAAGCTGGAGGTCTTCAGAAACTATTGGAACATCCACAAGTTATCAAAGTAATTAAAGTGTTATTGTTATTAAAACACTTTTGTACAATTATTTCAGTTACATTATAAAACTGTCACTTTGTTTTTATAGGTGATTCATGACTGTAGAAATGACAGTGTCAATCTGTACAATCAGTTCATGATTACATTGACAAACGTGTTTGATACACAGGTGATTAATATACTTTGCATGTTCTTTTATGTCTTATTCGAATAAATAATCATAACATCTTGTGTTAGGCTGCGCACGCGGTTCTTCAGTTTCAAGAAACGGGAAAACCTGTGTATAAAGTTAAAAATGTTAATCTCAATACTCTGTGCGACCTCTACGGTGCTCCATGTAATCCGCTTAAAGAACAATTGAAGAATATTTATCGCAAAGATCAACGCTATTGGTCTCGACGACCTATGACTCGCGACATGTTGATTTACGCGAGCAGTGACGTTTTGAGTCTTGTTCCTCAAGTTTACAGCGCCATGTCTAGGTATAATATACACATTAATTTTTCTCTTATGAATAATAAACAGTTCCGTAATATAAAGTTTTAAAAATGTGTAATTTTTCTATATAATAATAATAATCTTTGTGTATTATTGACAGACTTATAAAGCCGGAAGTACAAGGTCTTTTTGCAGAGTTGTGCGAAGAACAGATTCAAATGCACATAAGACCAGCGGATGTGAAAGCACGCAAGAAGCAGCGAAAAGTTGAGACCGAAGTGGCAGATTTGAAAAAGAGAATGGAAGAAGCTACGAGTAAAAATATCGTACTGAGCAATCGCGAAATTCGGCTTCTACGTTACTTGGATCTTACCGAAGAAGAAAAAGAAAAGCTCAAAGGGAGTTATAAAGTTGCACGAAAACTGGAAAAGTTAGAGAACATGGGTCAGGATAAAGGTGATAGCAGTGATGATGACGACGAGGATAAAACGGACGATCACGAGTATCAGAGTTTGGAGAGTTATACATCAGACAATTCTCATTCCGGTAAGATTTATGTTCAATTTCACAAATTTGTGTAAAACAAATATGAACATTAATGAAAAATCTACTTCCAGGCGGTATATTGTCGCCACGTAACGCTGACACTCCAAGCTTGACTGAGTCAATGCAAATGGTAGATGAGATACTCTCGGACGGTCGGATGGATAAGCTGGAAAAAATTGAGAAACTGGAAGCCATACTATCAGCTGTTACGAGCTGTGCGACTGATCAGTTTTCCAGCAACAGTGCAGACGCATCGCCTAGCAAAACATGCACGTGCATGTGCGAGAGCGACAAGACCGATAGTTCGCGGACAGATCGCCAGGTTGCCAGGACTAGTGTGGCCTGCCAAACGCTTAGCACTGGTGATATAGTAATTACTAGAATCTTTACCAACGAGGAAGAAAAAGAGAGAGTAAGATTACTGAATTCGCCAAAAAAGTAGGTATTACAGCTGCTATGAAAGTAGTACAAGAGTTGCCATTTATAGATTTTTTTAAAAGGGAACGAATTCACATGAAAAGAATTAAGTAGGTGAAATTTCTCTATTTTATGTAATATAACAATATTCACACCGAGCAGAACTGGCGATAGTCATAGTGTTATGCTTTCTGACGTCTCTGCTCCTTTAAAAGTGTCTTAAACAAATAGGCCTTGTTATGCTCGCCTTTTCAAATCTGACAGTGTAATAATCAGATTTCTGAAAAAAGGTTTATTAATTTTTATATGAAGATGTATCGTATACATATTCGTTATTTGTGTGAAGATCATCTTTCTTTTACATGTATTTAAGAAAGACCGAATCGTCTTACATGGAAAATAGAAAAAGTCAACTTTTAATAGATGTAATTTTATTCTTGACAAATTGCAGTTTGTAATATTTTACATTTTTGACTTAAAATTAAATTGAAAACGAAAACAAAAAAACATGCTGATCTTTTAAACAAAATATATACAAATATTGTAAGGAGAATTCTTATACTCTTAACATATAAATAATGTGCTTTGACTAACGAGTTTTAACGCTTTTAACACATTGACTGTAGCGCAAAATGTATCACTTGCCTCGTGTCGTCGCATTTAATTCTAATTTAGTTTTAATTTTTCTGATTATCGAAATGCATTTTCGACAAACTATTATTGATCACACTCTGTTTGCAATGATACGTCAGAATAAAATCGCAAACAATCGCATTATCGTAATATTGTAAAACAAAAACGTTTGTTTGCAAAGAAGAACATTCAACAATTTTCGAGTCAAAGTGTTAATAGCGTTAAGAAATTAAAAGGATGCATATCACGCTTGCGAAACAACAAAAAAAATCTTTTATGTGAAGTACTGCATTAAAATCGCTGCACTGGTTCGAGCCAGTAACTCTACGGCCTATATATATATTTTACTTCACGTCACTTTCGTCAAAAGAGACGAAATCATCGGCAGTAATAAGATGCTAACTATCTAACAAACAAATGCTTTTTCACGCAGAATTTGTGCATATACAAAAGTAAAGCCCAGATTCTCTCTCCCTCTCCTCCGTACATCCGTTACAAATATAGTTAATTTTATTTTCTTACCTATAGCTATATACAAGTGCCAAGTTAATATATGTACAATAAAACAGATGAACAAGTAAATATTTGTGAAAGAATTACGCTAGAACTTCCAATATATATATATATATATATATATATATATACATGCTTTATAAATCTAATAGTGTTAAATAAAATCTCAACACATCACTTATTTATTGTTATATATATATATTATATGTATATGTAAAACAACGTTCTCACATTTACACTAGCACGTCATTAATTAATATAAACTGCCATTGTCTAGAAGTGGCTATTTCAAAAGATCTAAGTAATTTTATTATGTTACGAGAAAAGAGTGTTTTTAGTGCAATACTTTACACACAAACAAATAACACTGAGGAACAAATTCGAAACACTTTTGTTCGCCAGCTTAATGAAAAACAGGTGATTCTTACGGATTCTGATACGCATCAAGAATCTATAAGAAACACCTTCAATCTTTAACAGAGGAGAATTTCATGTTCACCAGTGTAATATGTGGTTAGTATCAATCGCATGATCTTTTACAAAAAAAATATCTAAAAATATTTAAAAAACTATATATAAAACAGATAAACAACGTAAATCACACATTGACATATATTCTCCTTAACTTAGTATCAATCGAAAAAGAGTTTTAAGGCTCAATTAGTATTAAATTGTTCAACTTTGTCTCGTATAATGTTTATAAAACAGTATGCCAGAAATTTGCTACAGTAAATCTGGACAATCTATGAAGCTAACATATAACTTGTTTTGATATAATCAAAACATCGTGTGCGTGTATGTATGTATGTATGTATGTGTATGTGTGTGTAATAGCAATATTTTTTAAAAAATTAAAGATTTTGATAAGTACATTTTTGAGCGTTTTTAGCATTTGACTATTATATTTCATTAGAGAAGAAAATATTAAGACTATAATTTAATCGTGGGGTTTTTATTTAAAAGAAAATAAAAAACGCTAGTTTATTATTTTAATTTAATTTATTGCGTGTAAAACAGTATGCATATATAGTAGTACTTTCGGCAGCTATTTATACACATACGTCTTAACGAATCTTACTTTACGTAAGATTCACGATACAAGTATATTTTTGAAAGTATTTGTGAAAATAATTTTGGTTGGCT
Organism: Pseudomyrmex gracilis; assembly: GCF_002006095.1. Classification (NCBI taxonomy): domain Eukaryota; kingdom Metazoa; phylum Arthropoda; class Insecta; order Hymenoptera; family Formicidae; genus Pseudomyrmex; species Pseudomyrmex gracilis. The sequence continues at coordinate 956,499 of NW_018020627.1, forward strand.
CGTGAGTCGAGATCACAATTATTGGGTTTGGCTGTGTAATTCAAAATATTTGTATAGTTCTTTAACAACATTAATTACACATATGAATCACAAAATGTTTCGTATATCAATAATGTCGTCTTTATTTTTATTCTTATCATATATATTGACTTTTTAATCAAGTTGATTACATGTTGACTTAAACTTAAATTATACGTCGCTTCTCTCTATTTGTAAGAATTATTGATTTTATGTGTTACAGAGAAGGAAAAATATATTTTGTGTATATAAATATATGTCTGCAAAATTCAAAATACTTGTAGTAATGCGAAATACTGATTTATATCCAGTTATTAACAATAATTAATTTCCTGATGTATGAAGTAAAGTTTAAAATTACAAAATGTACGTAATAAATAATATAAAAAAATTAAGTGCTATTTATACATCCTCAAATTGCAAATAATCTTTGCAAATTACTGATGTAATTTTTAATGTTAATTCGAAACATTATCGCGGAGTTACAGATCATAAATGGAAGCGACGCGCAGATATACAAGGCCATTTTTAACACATTTCTCGAAACCACATTTTTCGAATTATTTGATATGATACATTTAACATTTACACATGAATACACTTACACATTTATACATTTCGTTCTATTTATACATCACATTTATACTTGATGAATAAATTTTCTTATAAGATATCCAAAAATCGTGAATTGGAAAATAGATTACAATTCTGAAAATAAATTGTACTTTAACATTCGTTTGTATAAATTTTATTTTTAGTATGTTCTTTCATATCAGATTCGTGCTTGTCAGATCGATTGCAATAGTCACAGACACGAATGTTCATCCACTTTATATTTGCTGTATGAAATTTTTTTCCACAAATGTTGGATTTTATATGAATACTAAAGTACGTCACACTTTCTCCTCGATTAACCGAGCAATCGTTGTAGGATATACAAACGGTTTACTTCTCTAAAAAATAATTGAACAAGATTTAGATTTATTTTTGTATATTTTTGTGTCTCATACTAGAAAAGCGCGGAGTTTCGTAATATTTGAAAAATTTATTCAAGAAACTTACTATGCAATAATAAATTTCATTTTCGGCGGTTTTATCATTTTGATTATCTTTGCATTTACAATCTCCTTTACACTTGTTGCACTTATCTATTTTCGAAGCTAAGTGAGTTCTCGTGTGTAGTTGCAGACTGCAATATCTTTTAAAAGTTCTCCCACATTTGTCGCATATATGCGGTTTTAAAGAAGAATGACTTACTGAATGCTGTTGCAATTGGTACGCGGTTACAAAACTTTTCTCACATTTGTCACATTTATGTGGCTTCGAAAGTAAATGTTTTCTCTCATGCATCAGTAAGCCCATTTTGGTCCTGCAATTTTTTCCACATATTTCACAATGATAAACCTTTGTTAAATGACTTTTTTCATGATTTTTCAGAGCTTGCTCGATTCTAAACATTTTAACGCATATTCGACATTTGTACGTTCTCGGCGACGAGTGCCAAAATACTAAATGGTTTCGCAAGCGTTTTTTCGTCACAAAACAGTCTTTACATTCGTCGCAGGTGTACAAGTTTGCGAGCGGATGAACTCTTTTGTGCAGTCGCAATTCGTCCTTGGTCCTGCATCCTTTTCCACATTTGTTGCAGACGTATGTGCTCGAAGGTAAATGACTTCTTTCGTGCATTTGTAAACCAGTCTTGTTCTTGCACTCTTTTCCACATTTGTCACAGACATACGAGGATAAGTGAGTTCTCTCATGTACTTGCAAATCGTGCTTTGTTTTGCAACCTTTTCCGCACACTTTACATTTATACGGTCTCAAAACCGAATGATGATATAAAAAATGCCGTTTTAGATTGTACTTGGTCATGAAACCTTTTTTACATTTGTCGCAATTGTACATTTTTGAAAACGAATGATACTTTCCATGCACTTGCAAGTCGACTTTGGTCTTGAAAGTTTTTTCGCATTTTTTACATTTATACGGCCTCAATGACGAATGATACAAGATATGCTGTTGCAAGCGTTGTTTGATCACAAAACCCTTTCCACATATGTCACAGTAATACGACTTTTGAACGAAATGAAGTTTTTCGTGCACTTTCAAGTCGTTCTTGACCTTGAAACCTCTTCCACATTCTTTACATTTATGTGGCCTCGAAGGTGAATGATATAAAAAATGTCGTTGCAGATTGTACCTGGTCATAAAACCTTTTCCACATGTGTTACAATTATACGGTTTCGAAGACGATGATTGAGATGTTCGATGGTAACTCATGGCAAAACATGATGTAAAAAACTGTTCAGATATCTTGAAAAAAATATAATACATTTAAGGGTTTATTAATTCTTTTATTATATATTTGTTATTTGATATTATTTTATTTTATTAAATATTTATTATCTGATATATCTCAAGAGTTTCTTTTCAGTTTATTTATAATAAGCAAGAAAATAAGAAATTGCTAAAATAGTTGTATTTTATTTTCGAAATTATTTTATCTCAATAACTTCAAATTCTGATAATAATCAGATTCGAGTTTAGCGCTTCAAAATTGACAAAAACTACTTTTCTTCATTAAAAAACAAAATTGTTTATAGTATACTTGGCATACATTAAACAGACACAAAATAAAAGTGAAGAAAACAAGATGCATTATTTTGAAACAATATTACAAGAACAATTTTACAATTACATAAATAAACACAAAAGTTTTTGTATACATAAGTAAAGAAACCTGCAAAAAATATTGTTGGCGAAATACATAATAATATATACAAAAGCAAGATGCACGGGAAGTGCGGTGTTGCCGTATAAATCAAGTTAGAAAATTACAAATAAATCAAATATATTGCGCCATATTGATTCCTATCCTGCATGTGTAGCGTTCTTTTCTTTCTATCTATACTCTTGCACTTACATAGTTGTATGTCGTTCTTACTAGCTTGCACTATGATTCTAGTGCAATTTCGATGGACAAGAAATGAACGAACCTTTGAATAACTAGACGAGAAAACTTGTTTCTCTTGGACGAATTGCACGTAATAAAACCCCTGCTAATATACTTCTTGCGAACCATATGGCTCAAAGGGTTGCCGGGTTTCCCGTCTTACAAACATTAGTCTTTACTTATTCAAGCACGTTTCCATAGACACTTTCACGTGTCGATAATAATGGTCACACTTTAAGCCCGTTCTACATTGATCGCAAGCGCAAACTCAAGGTATAGATCTCGTAGACTTGACCAATCACGCTAGACAATTGACTAATTTGATCAATACGATTAGTCAATTCTACCAGATATGTTCTTTGCATTTGCGTTTGCGCTTGCGATCAATGTAGAACAGGCTTAATAGCTTTTCTACCCTGTAAGTCAACGCAATGTCCACAAGTGGTGCACATTGGCAACTACGTAGCCATATCCACGAACGACTTGTCGGTGCGTACACTATGTCCAAACATTGACATGGTTCTATTCCGTGCTATGTGCACGAGTCCAAGTGTCAAATCGACACCTGACCCTAGCCGCTCTCCGCATTCTTCTCTGCTAAAATACAAAATCATAAAACTAAAAAAAACGTAAACACGAAAAGATATAGATAATATAATAAACACGAAAAGAAAATAGATAACATAATAAATATAAAAAAATAGATAATATACTAAACACGAAAAAAAGATAATATAATATAATATAATAAACACTAAAGATAATAAACAAAGTTAAGGTCTATTATCTTTCGAAAATAATGACGATATTCTAACGCTTTGCAATTTCTAGCGCAATTCAAGCGTCAATTTTGACGCACAAAGGGTAAACAAAACTGTCGCTTTAATGGAATTTGAAACATCCAAAACAAGTGACTTTCACAAACTAACTAATACGCGTTAGGCACAATCATTTTTTATCGATATACCATAATGTTCACAAATTTAATTTTACAAGCACCAAACATAATAACTTTCCTATTTCTTTTTTACTTTTCAATGAAAACTTTGAGACTAACTGTTATAAAATCTTATTGTAAAAAAAACATTTATATTACTTTACCTTGCATTTCCAGTGTGTGTATCTTTATTACATATATATCACTATCTTTTAACCCACGAAATTTATTAAACTTGTATGCTCGATATTTCAAAATTGGTAAAATCGACCGTTACAAAAAAAGCGAACAGACAAAACTTATCATCATGACTATGTGACTGATATGTCACGTAACATATCCGATCTATAAAACCTAAGTAACCTGCTCTTAAATTAGATACTTCTTTTACGCACACAATAAAACGAATGCGCAAATATACATGAGCGTACATATATGTACTACATATGCACGCAAGCGAATAATGCACGACCAAATGAAACCTACTGCATCCAACACAATCGTGCATAAAAATGCATGCACGTATTGCACATATGCTTATGCAACACAAATACTTATACAGCCTTTACAAGTACCTACAACACGCGCAATTTTTTTTTTTTTTTTTACGAGGAAAAATGCCCGCGCACACCCTGATCCCTTCTGAGGGATTTCCATATCCCAGAGAAAGGATCAGGGTAGTGTGGGACTCGAACCCACTAAAAAACCTCGGGGAATCGCTCGCAAATAGGAATCGCACGCAAGTGGGAATCGCACGCAAGTGGGAATCGCACGCAAAAAAGAATCAAACGCAAAAGGGAATCGGATGCAAAGGGAAATCGCACGCAAGTGGGAATCACACGCAAAAGAGAATCGGACGCACAGAAAAATCGCACGCAAGTGAAAATCGCACGCAAAAGGGAATCGGACGCAAAAGGAAATCGCACGCAAAAGAAAATCGCACGCAAAAAAAAATCGCACGCAAAAGGAAATCGGACGCAAAGGGAAATCGCACGCATATGGAAATCGCACGCAAGTAAGAATCGCACGCAAGTAAGAATCGCACGCAAAAAGAAATCACTCGCAAAAAGGAATCGCACGCAAATGGGAATCGCACGCATAGAATAATTGCTCGCAAAAAGGAATCGCACGCAAGTAGGAATCGCTCGCATATGGGAATCGCACGCAAGTAGGAATCGCTCGCAAAAGGGAATCGCTCGCAAAAGGGAATCGCACGCTTAGAAAAATCGCTCGCATATGGGAATCGCACGCAAATAAAAAACGCACGCAAATAAGAGTCGCAC